>NC_080730.1:21472965-21475465 GCF_019097595.1 Hemibagrus wyckioides
CACACACACACACACAGGAACTGTTTTACACACACACACACAGGAACTGTTTTACACACACACACACAGGAACTGTTTTACACACACACACACAGGAACTGTTTTACACACACACACACACACACAGGAACTGTTTTACATACACACACACACAGGAACTGTTTTACACACACACACACACAGGAACTGTTTTACACACACACACACACACAGGAACTGTTTTACACACACACACACACACGAACTGTTTTACACACACACACACACACACGAACTGTTTTACACACACACACACACACGAACTGTTTTACACACACACACACACACGAACTGTTTTACACACACACACACAGGAACTGTTTTACACACACACAGGAACTGTTTTACACACACACAGGAACTGTTACACACACACAGGAACTGTTTTACACACACACAGGAACTGTTTTACACACACACACACACACACACACACAGGAACTGTTTTACACACACACACACACACACACACACACACACAGGAACTGTTTTACACACACACACACACAGGAACTGTTTTACACACACACACACAGGAACTGTTTTACACACACACACACACACACAGGAACTGTTTTACACACACACAGGAACTGTTTTACACACACACACACACACAGGAACTGTTTTACACACACACAGGAACTGTTTTACACACACACACACAGGAACTGTTTTACACACACACACAGGAACTGTTTTACATACACACACACACACACACACAGGAACTGTTTTACACACACACACACACACACAGGAACTGTTTTACACACACACACACACACACACACACACGGGAACTGTTTTACACACACACACACAGGAACTGTTACACACACACACACACACACACGAACTGTTTTACACACACACACACACACACGAACTGTTTTACACACACACACACACACGAACTGTTTTACACACACACACACAGGAACTGTTTTACACACACACAGGAACTGTTTTACACACACACAGGAACTGTTTTACACACACACAGGAACTGTTTTACACACACACAGGAACTGTTTTACACACACACACAGGAACTGTTTTACACACACACACACACACAGTTTTACACACACACACACACACACACAGGAACTGTTTTACACACACACACACAGGAACTGTTTTACACACACACACACAGGAACTGTTTTACACACACACACACAGGAACTGTTTTACACACACACACACAGGAACTGTTTTACACACACACACACACACACAGGAACTGTTTTACATACACACACACAGGAACTGTTTTACACACACACACACAGGAACTGTTTTACACACACACACACACACACAGGAACTGTTTTACACACACACACACACACACACGAACTGTTTTACACACACACACACACACACTCGAACTGTTTTACACACACACACACACACGAACTGTTTTACACACACACACACAGGAACTGTTTTACACACACACAGGAACTGTTTTACACACACACAGGAACTGTTACACACACACAGGAACTGTTTTACACACACACAGGAACTGTTTTACACACACACACACACACACACACACACACACACACACAGGAACTGTTTTACACACACACACACACACACACACACACACACACACAGGAACTGTTTTACACACACACACACACAGGAACTGTTTTACACACACACACACAGGAACTGTTTTACACACACACACACACACACAGGAACTGTTTTACACACACACACACACAGGAACTGTTTTACACACACACACACACACAGGAACTGTTTTACACACACACAGGAACTGTTTTACACACACACACACAGGAACTGTTTTACACACACACACAGGAACTGTTTTACATACACACACACACACACACACAGGAACTGTTTTACACACACACACACACACACAGGAACTGTTTTACACACACACACACACACACACACACACACAGGAACTGTTTTACACACACACACACACACACACGAACTGTTTTACACACACACACACACACACGAACTGTTTTACACACACACACACACACGAACTGTTTTACACACACACACACAGGAACTGTTTTACACACACACAGGAACTGTTTTACACACACACAGGAACTGTTTTACACACACACAGGAACTGTTTTACACACACACAGGAACTGTTTTACACACACACACACACACACACACACACACACAGGAACTGTTTTACACACACACACACACACACACACACACACACACACACACACACACAGGAACTGTTTTACACACACACACACACACAGGAACTGTTTTACACACACACACACAGGAACTGTTTTACACACACACACAGGAACTGTTTTACACACACACACACACAGGAACTGTTTTACACACACACACACAGGAACTGTTTTACACACACACACACACACACACACAGGAACTGTTTTACACACACACACACACA
>NC_080730.1:21482965-21492965 GCF_019097595.1 Hemibagrus wyckioides
CTCACATATACATCACTTGTACACTCACCTCTGCGGTAGCGCGCGCATTCCAGGTGTTTCTCCATGCAGGCGGGAGCGTTAGGGGGAATCCGCCACCGGGGCTCCTGAAGCATCTCACCGTGTCTTTACACACACACTACACTCGCGCGCGCGCTATAACCCTTTATAAACCCTTCTGAAGCTCCTGATTAATGAACTCTCACGCGCTGGAGAAATTCAGCAGGCAGATGAATGAACCCATGTGAGTCCGCGCGCACGCGCTCGGGTTCCGGTTCCGGGTCTCCGCTGTGTGGGTGTAATGTTGTGTTATAACCGCTGAGCTGAGTGCACGAGGATGACCTGCTGATGTAAGAGGTTCCGGGTAAATAAACGCTTATAAACCTGAATAATGAGGAATAAACGTCTTTACCGGTATATTGTGTGTTCTGCTGTGGAAAGGAAACATTTCCCAGTGAATGTGCAAAAGCTTCAGATTATTAAGTTGCAGGTCAGCAGCGCCGCCTAGTGGACACTGAGAGCAGCAGGACCCGGATGTAAAGGTTACAGGAGTGTAAATAAACAGTCTTTTATCACTGCACTTAGAGCTCATGTTCATGATGAGAGATAATCAAATGCTTTTTAACTTCCACTTCTCTGTCTTTCTCCGTGTCTCTCTCTCCGTGTCTCTCTCTCCGTGTCTCTCCTGTGTTTACAGTATTAACACCAACAACAGAGGTGAATGCTGCACAGAGCATTCACCATTCTTTTATCATCACTCACTTTATTATTCACCTTTAATCTTGAACAGAACCCTGAGAGAGAGTGAGTGAGTGAGTGAGTGAGTGTGTGTGTGTGTGTGTGTGTGTGTGTGTGTGTGGAGGCTGTCTGGGGCGAAACACACTGAAGCACATTTAACCAAATCTAAAGAGTCCATCTTAAAGTAGTAAAAAGTCTAATAAATGTCTTTGTGCAGTCCAGGTAAATGTTGACTATAGCGCTTAACATTTAAATACATCTAGATGTTAAAGACTTTTATATTTCCAGATGTTGTCAAAAATGTAGAAAATTATTTCTGCAGTTTAACAATGCACTTACGTCTGGTCCTCAATACTGGCAATAATAGCTGTGTACTGTTGTTCATCTTCTTCATCATCTTCAGCATCATTTATGAGATTAATGTAAGTTCCATAATTATTTTGCCAGCGCCTTGAGGTGGGGCCGTTTGGTGGTGATGAAGCTCGGGTGCTTTTTGGTGTCTCCTGTTGGTTGCTGGAACAGGCTTGGGCATTTGTTGATGGATGAAAACTGGCACTGGCCTGGCCAATTGTTTCATGTTGTGTTGAAGTGGATCTTGGCATGGCATGGGACTCTGCTGCTGGTAACTCTGCTGTTGAGTTTTGAGCACTTGCTGAAACAACGGTGTGATTCCCTGTTGATTTTTTACAAGATCTTGAGGACTGTGATGGGCACTCATCTTCCGTATCGCCTATGTCTACCTCCTCTTCCCCACAGTTATCTTCAGAATCTGAGGTTTCTCCATACACAGACTACAAAAAACAAGTAACCTGTAGTCAAACCTGATCCACAATACTGTACACCACTGCATTGTTAGATTTGTATTAATATCAAAAGGTATGACAAAAATTAAACTTTTCCACTTTTGAAAATAAAATAAATATTACTTTGGGGTTCAAATTCATGTCTTATACTTACTTGATGAGGCTCTGATGGTTTCAAAACTTTTTGAATCATATTGCCGTCTAGCTGCTGGCCTTCATGGAACGTAGGAACAAGTTTGTTGCCACAGGGTAAGAGGATTTCCAGCCTGACGCAGGCAAACATGACACACGGGAAAACCTTTTTAAAAAACACATTTTTTGTGTAAACACAACAGTAATAGCATGAGATCAAGCTTGGCATTTTAAAACCAGAACTAACCTTACGATTTTTTACACACGTGTATATGCATGTGCCCCTTTTCATACATTTTCTGCTTGACCACATTGTTTTCTTTGGGGTTTGTCAGTAGAATTATATCTTTATTATAAATTCTATGGTACGGTGGTTTTGTCCTGTAAAAAAAGACAAAGAAATTGTTAAATGTCATAAAAGTACTATATTCGTTATTTTAACTCCTCATCTTGACGGACAGAAAAGGTCAAGACACAAAGAAGAGGATGGCCACTGTGAGTGCAGGTAACTGTGTAACTAAGAGATCTTTCCGGTACTTGCAGTGAAAATAAGTGGAAATAACGTACAAGGTGAACTGAGTTTATCTAATGATAAAGAGCTCAATAAAAGTGCTAAGGAAACAATACATAACATTTTGTGTGGAAAATTAAATTCACTGTTTTAACCCACTATGCCTAAAGGTGCAGTAGGACATCTTGGAAAATGGTAAATTTACCCGGATAGCACTGGAAGCGTACGCCCCGCCCTCCCTGCAATATTTATATATATATATATATATATATATATATATATATATATATATATATATATATATATATATATATATTATTTGTCCATAACACACGTGTGATCCAGGGCTTTCAGTGAGCTGGTGGGGCCAATAGCCTCGGACCTCGAGCACTGAGGCCGAAATCATGCCGCGTTTCCACTGTCCGGTCAGTAGATCTCAGCACTGCTGTAAAACCCGTCCTGAACACGCCTTCAATGGACATCAGCACACAATACAACCATTACACCAGCGAGAGGGAGATGAAATAAATCGCTAAACAAATATATCCAGAATGTTCGAATCAACTCACGTGAGCTGAGATCTGAGCGCTCTTTCCCGTCTGTTATGGTTTCTGTCAGCGCAATAAATGGAGCTCACACACAGAAAACACGAGTTACACGAGTTCCCAGTTATCTGTAGTATGGCATGAAATATGAAACATAAATTCCAGCGCGACGCTTTTAATAATAATACAGTAACAGCTACAGGGAAGAGACAGATGAAACTAAATAAATGCACAATTTAATCAAATATGATTTGTCTGCGTTCTTCAACTGGTCTCTGGTATTTAAATAAGCATAATGTGTATTTATCTTTACAATAGTTAGCATAAGTAGCCTTTAGCATCGCAAATAAATATAAACTTATATTTCTGCATCATACAGGGATAAGAATCTTCATCGGGTAGCAATCAGAAGTTATTTCTGACCTTCGCTGTTGCATTTTGAGCTGAAACTGGTTTCACATGGTTTAAATGTTGATATCAGCTCATAGTCCGATACAAAAGCTTGGGGAATGAACAGGTGCCGAGCGTCTCCTCACTCAGGTAAACTCCACCTTTGTTCAAGACCACTCCTCAAGCCCGAGCCGACCCGCTTTGGCCCAAGGTATTCGTAGGGCGGAAAAAGCCTGGTCCCCGAGGAAGCCCCGAGGAAGCCCCGAGGAAGCCCCGCCGAGGCTCCATCAGGCCCCGGAAGTGAGAGTGGAAACGCGCCTGGACCCGGCACACACTGGCTCGCCCGCTTTAAGCCCGACAGTGGAAACGCGGATATTGTTTCCCCATTATTAATTACAGTAGCATGGTTGCACCATATTAGGAAAATAAACCGTGACTAAAAATAATAATAATAAAAAAAACAAACAAACATGGATTTTACAATTAAATCAAGGTAACCACCAATTAGCCATGTTTAACCCATATGGGAATAAGGGCTACTAATGTGGTGTAGTTCTGCATCCCGAAAAAGGGGGCGCTGTGAGTCTCAGTAGAGTAGAATCGCTAATTTGCCAGCATTTTTCCTGACCTGCAGTTTTTTCCTCTCCGTGGATGTTCGTGAGAAATTCGAAAGAAAAACAGATGAAAGCGAGAAACAGGCAATTCTGCTGGGTTTATGTATCAGAACTCCGGTGAGGAAAAACACGCCTTTGCTAATGGTGCTAGCCAGCACGTTATGTTAGCTTTCTCTTCGGAAGTTGAATGTTCTAGGAAGGAAAACCAGTCGGAGTATCGGAGCACTGTATAAAGGGAAGAAAGGGGCAAATAAACATTGGCACATACAGTATGTTCACGGGAATGTTACTGTTCGGTCGCGAGTGATAATGTTTAACACACTTTAGTACCTGAATCATTGTGTTATTATATTAACTGATGGCTAATGCTAGCAATTCGTTAGCATGATGTGCTAGCATGGCAGAGGAACAGTGTAGTGCAGGATGGTGTTGTGAGACGCATGGCACTTGTTTTAATTCTTTTATATATTCAGTATACGGTATGACAATACCGAGTGATTTGTTATAAGAAAGGTACATTGCAAGTGTATTAATTATAAGTGCAAACGGTATGTTTTGCATAAAGCTAGTAACGATATTTGAATTCATGTCCATGTTAAACTGTTTAAAATGTTAAACTGCATTAAAAGGGGTGAGTTGGATTATATTACAGAATGTAAGAAGTAATTTACATATTACTGTTAAAATCTTCGATGTATAAAAAATTTCATGGTGATATAATTGTTATATTGCAAATAATTCATTTGTTAAAATGTCGGTAACTGTTGATGTCAATAATCCATCTGTTGTGTTAGAAATGCATCTTTGCGAAATTAGTTACATGCATTATGAATGGAAAAAAATGAAGTTAATGAGGTCTCACGTTAGAAAAGAATAGAAAAGGAGGACAGAATATTCATTGTCTGCCCCATTTGTACAGATTGGTTTTTCAAAGTACTAGACCATTTCTGGATGAACCAAGATGGAGAGCCTAAGACAGTATTGAATCCTTCTAAGCACAACTGAACCCTTTATTGAACTTACACACATTCACGGAACCCAATTTTGGATCAACATATAGCACACACGAAGACGGAACTAAAAGGGGCATCATCTTTATTTTTCTTCTTGGTTATTTTGAAGAGCTCTTCCGTTGTTCTATTTTCTTTCTAAATACCATTTGAAGTGTGTCATTTTTTTCATTGTGTTCAAGGGCAATAAAATTGTCAACTGTTCAGCTCAATTGAAATTGTCCTTGTGCATCAGGGATAGTCTACCTCTCTCCAAACCTGGGTAGATGTTGGCGTCTTTTCATAGTTGCCATTAGTCCGGTAGTACAGGCGCTACACATGGTTTTGCTACACTAACAGTAGTTTAACGATGGTATTTCCAGTAAAACTTGGCTTATACAATTAGTCATCATTCCTCTAATATCGAGTTACATAAGCCAACAAATACATCCATAAATACTTCAGCTGCTGTATCGTCTCGCTATAAAACGGGGTGTTTGGTTCTCTGCTCCTGAAGTACCAGGTAAAGCTACGTTCTGTGTGAGGTTCGTCCTCGACTCTACGTAATTTAGTGTGGGTCAGGACAATCTTCCAATTTCTGGATCAATCTGACTGGCCGAAGAATTTGAATCTACGGAATTCGAGATCGTGTTAATCAGCACTGGAGAACAAAGCAGGTTTCTTAAAATATTAACATTAATATTAACATTAACATTAGCCTCGGCAGCAAAATTACTGTCCACCATGACCGCGTGGCAGTTTCCAAAATACCGTGCTTCCGGTCACAATGAAATGACTTCGGGTCACACTAAAGATTTGTTTTGCTCTCATTCTCTCTCACATAAGAATAAAATGTATGAAAATGCAGTACATTTGTGAGGGTGTGACAGTACATGATAAATATAGTGTGTATGTAAGAACGGTTGATTTGGCTTTGTATGTGTGTGCGCAAACATGTTTATACACACAAGTGTTTCAGTGTGTTTTGTCCCACACGGCTTCTCATATTAAAGCATGTGATGCTTTAAAGAGTGTGATTTGTGTGTGGATTCTTGTCAACACTGGACAGGGGCGTGGCCTGGGACTTGGGGTGAAATGTAAACAGGTTTATTCAGTTCATTTTATTAAGTTTTGTTTTTATTAAGTTTGTACATGTTCTATATGGAACTTTAGGTGAGCTACTCAGAAGTGTGTCACGAGCTGGAGACCCCTGAGTTAGAGTGTGTGTGTGTGTGTGTGTGTGTGTGTGTGTGTGTGTGTGAAAACACTGATGATGCTGTTTACAATATCATCACACAGCTTATGAAGATAAGTGTCAGAGTCATCTCAGAGGATCAGGGCTTTCACACTGGCTGTATGTCTATCTGTCAGGTTTGTTACTAATATTCAAAACCAGTTTACAACATTAGCAGCCATTACAGTGTGTGTGCGTGTGTGTGTGTGCGCCCAATACATTCACACCAACACTTCTTATCACCATGGAATCCTGTCTGGCTGAGTGCGGTGTGTTGAATCTGTGTCTAGCGGGTCTTTGAGTCAGAGAATACACCCTTATTAAATCACACACACACACGCACACACCTGGCTGGTTCAAACCTGCAGTGGAGGAAAATGAGCTGAAATCAGTAGCCTGAGGATATGACTGAGAATTTAGAAGAACACCACACCCAGAACAACACACACCTCACTGTCTCTCTCTCTCTCTCTCTCTCTCTCTCTCTCTAATAACTCTATATGGTCATTTCTAGCTGATGTTGAAATATTGAGTTTTATTGTGAAGGGTGTATGGAGTAGGGTGTAAAGAGTAGGGTCTATGGTTTAGGGTGTAGGGCACATGGAGGTGTCTATGTTCTGTAGGTTTATTAAATGTTCACTCACACTGAGTTGAGAAGATTAGTGAGCTTTTCTTTAGGGCACAATAAGACCGGCTCCAGTTGGGACTTGACCCGGTTTACCGTACCTGTCTTATAACACAAGGTTCTCCAGGTTGTCCCTGAAGAACCCGAACAGGTCTGAAGTGAAAGCCAACAACAGAAGGTTCCTTTTCAGTGCGAGTTGAAATCAGAAGCCCTTTAGGAGAAGAACCTGAGGAGGAGAACCTGAAGTGTTCTGAACAATTCAGTGATTAGTGTCTAGAACCTCAAGGAACCTTCCTCACACTGATGGAGCAGTGTGTTGTGTAGTTACAGCAGAATGGTGGTGTGTTAGTGTACAGAGTGGAGCAGAGTCCGGATTAAACTCCTGACACGTTGTGTGTGTGTGTGTGTTGTAACATGAGCAGGATTTTTGTTCTCACATCCGCTGTGTATCCAGAAGTTTTCACTAGACTCCATGTTAGAGCCCAAACATCTGTGTGTCAGGTTTCTCCGTGCATGTCAAACTTCACATCATCATCACCACCATCATCATCACCATCACTATAACAACCACCATCATCATCACCACCATCATCACCATCACTATAACAACCACCATCATCATCACCACCATCATCACCATCACTATAACCACCATAATCATCACCATCATAACCATCATCATCACTATAACCATCATCATCACCATCATCACCATCACTATAACCATCACCATCACTATAACCATCATCATCATCACCATCATCACCATCACTATAACCATCATCATCATCACCATCATAACCATCATCATCACCATCACTATAACCATCATCATCATCACCATCATCACCATCACTATAACCATCATCATCATCACCATCATAACCATCATCATCACCATCACTATAACCATCATCACCATCATAACCATCATCACCATCACTATAACCATCATCACCATCATAACCATCATAACCATCATCACCATCACTATAACCATCATCATCACCATCACTATAACCATCATCATCACTATAACCATCATCATCATCACCATCATCACCATCACTATAACCATCACCATCACTATAACCATCATCATCATCACCATCATCACCATCACTATAACCATCATCATCATCACCATCACTATAACCATCATCATCATCACCATCATAACCATCATCATCACCATCACTATAACCATCATCACCATCATAACCATCATCACCATCACCATCACTATAACCATCATCACCATCATAACCATCATAACCATCATCACCATCACTATAACCATCATCATCACCATCACTATAACCATCATCATCACTATAACCATCATCATCATCACCATCATCACCATCACTATAACCATCACCATCACTATAACCATCATCATCATCACCATCATCACCATCACTATAACCATCATCATCATCACCATCATCACCATCACTATAACCATCATCACCATCATAACCATCATCACCATCACCATCACTATAACCATCATCACCATCATAACCATCATCACCATCACCATCACTATAACCATCATCACCATCATAACCATCATCACCATCATCACCATCATAACCATCATCATCATCACCATCATCATCATCACCATCATCATCATCACCATCACTATAACCATCACCATCACTATAACCATCACCATCATAACCATCATCACCATCATCACCATCATAACCATCATCATCATCACCATCATCATCATCATCACCATCATAACCATCATCACCATCATCACCATCATAACCATCATCATCATCACCATCATCATCATCACCATCATCATCATCACCATCATTACCATCACCGTCACTATCAACCTCAACATCACCGTCATCCGCTGTAATTGTAACACACACACACCCCTGAGCTGTGATCGTCACCCCCCCCACACACACCCCTGAGCTGTGATTGTCACACACACACACACACACACCCCTGAGCTGTGATTGTCTCACACACACACACACACACACCCCTGAGCTGTGATAGTCACACACACACACACCCCTGAGCTGTGATTGTCACACACACACACACACCCCTGAGCTGTGATAGTCACACACACACACACCCCTGAGCTGTGATTGTCACACACACACACACACACACACACACCCCTGAGCTGTGATTGTCACACACACACACACACCCCTGAGCTGTGATAGTCACCCCCCCCACACACACACACCCCTGAGCTGTGATTGTCACACACACACACACACACACCCCTGAGCTGTGATTGTCTCACACACACACACACACACACCCCTGAGCTGTGATTGTCACACACACACATACACCTGAGCTGAGGTACATGAAGATCTTTCCACATGAAGTTCACTAACGTCAGGAGAAAAGAGAAAGAACACACACACACACTCTTTATTTAAATATAACATGTCTGGATGTGACTCAGGAACATGTCCAAACACTGCACATGAAATCCTACACTCAGGGCTGGGGGTTAGGGATTAGGGTTTATAGTTCTGGTTTCAGATTATAGACTGGTCAATGTTGGGGGGGGATTAGGGACCAGGGTTTAACACTGTATGTGTTAGAGGCAGTGAGTTTTGACTCATCCAGATGTGTGTGTGCGTGAGTGTGTCTGTGTGAGTGTGACTACAGCACTGCTGTGATGCACACTTCCTCACAGTGCCACGCCCGTCACAACAATGACTCAAAGTACACACACACACACACACACAGGTGTGTCAGTCTATAAAAGCGGCTGAGTGAGACACAGAGGAGTTATAGAGGAGTTATAGAGGAGTTATAGAGGAGTTATAGAGGAGTTGTGTTTAATTCTCCAGGATGAAGACTCTGATTATTCTACAGATCACTGCAGGTACCCCTTTATTATCAATTTTTCACACACACACGTATGGCCAAGTCTCTGAACATCCTAGTTTTTATTCCAACCGTATTCCTGTGTCAGTTAGACTGTGTGACATTGTGTGTGTGTGTGTGTGTGTGTGTGTTGCAGCATTAGCAGCCATGTGTTTGGCACAGCAGGAGTGTGTGAGCGGGGCGTGTTATCCTCCACTGGGTGATTTACTGACAGGCCGAGAGATTGAACTCAGAGCCTCGTCCACATGTGGTCTCACCGGCATCGAGGTGTTCTGTACACCCTTAGGACAGGTATAGATACACACACACACACACACTAAAGTGTGGATTTATTGAGTGCTCTAGAGATTCCGCACAAATTTAGCATCACACCTTAATCAGTACCCTACAGTATTATTATTGTTACAGTGAGAGGTGATGCTGAAATGTTACTTCTGTGTGTGTGTGTGTGTTTTTGTGTGTCTGTGTGTTTGTGTTTTTTTGGTATGTGTGTTTGTGTTTTTGTGTGTCTGTGTGTCTGTGTGCTTGTGTTT
>NC_080730.1:21495465-21502965 GCF_019097595.1 Hemibagrus wyckioides
GACTGACTGACTTACTGATTGATTGATTGATTGATTGATTAAATTATTGATTGATTGACTGACTGACTTACTGATTGATTGATAGATTAAATTATTGATTGATTGACTGACTGACTTACTGATTGATTGATTGATTGATTGATTGATAGATTAAATTATTTATTGATTGATTAATTGACTGACTGATTGATTGATTGATTAAATTTTTTGATTGATTGATTAAATGACCGGTTAACTGACTGACTTACTGACTGATTGATCGATTGATTGGTTGATTGATTGATTAAATTATTGATTGATTGATTGATTTATTGGTGGTTTCAGTGCTGTCAGGTTATACAGGGCTGCGTGTGAACCTGACTCAGTTTGGGGCGGTGCCCTACACACCTGGCCGACACCCATCACGCTTCTATGCCCTGAAGGAAATAAAGCTGACTGGCTCTTGCTTCTGCCATGGCCACGCTGACCGCTGCCTTCCTGACCCCACCTCCAAAGACCTGCCCAACACAGAGGTACTTTAACACACACACAAGCCTGTCTGTCATCTGATGTTCCAGTACTAAACTAATCTTGTGCGTGTGTGTGTGTGTGTGTGTGTGTGTGTGTGTGTGTGTGTGTGTAGGTATATAGTACATGTGACTGTCAGCACAATACTGCAGGTGTGAACTGTGAGCGCTGTGCTGACCTTTACAACGACCAGCCATGGCAACCAGCAGAGAGAGACAACACACACACTTGCAAACGTACGACACTACTGAACTACTAGACAACTGACACACACACACATATTTATATAGTATATATATATATATATATATATATAATATATGTATGTGTGTGTGTGTTCCAGGTTGTGAGTGTAATAACCATGCCCATCGTTGCCACTTTGACCCCGAGCTGTATGAGGTCAGCGGCCGGAGGAGTGGAGGAGTGTGTGAGGAGTGTACACACCACACAACAGGAACACACTGTGAGCGCTGCACTGACAACTACTACAGGAACCCCCGGAGCAACATGCAGAGACCTGATGCATGCTTACGTATGTCACACACACACACACACACACACACACACACACACACACACTAGTCCCTTCCCAATGCTGATGATTTGTGTGTGTATAGGGTGTGAATGTGACAGTGCGGGGTCAGAGGTGAGGCGTCAGTGTGATGAGGTCACAGGGGCGTGTCACTGTAAGGAGAATGTAGAAGGAGCGCGCTGTGACCGCTGTAAACCTGGATACTTTGACCTCAGCAGTCTGAACCCACGTGGCTGCTCCAGTGAGTGACCTCTGACCTTTACACTTCACTAAGACAATAATCTCTATAAGTAATAATAATAATATTCATTGTATAGGTCAAATAAACACCCCTGTGTGTGTGTGTGTGTGTGTGTGTAGAGTGCTCCTGCAGTGCACTTGGTTCCCTTCACAGTGTGTGTGACGCAGTGACCGGTCAGTGTGTGTGCAAGCCCAATATGGTGGGCAGCTCATGTGACCGGTGTGCTAAAGGATTCTGGAACTTGTCATCAGGATGTCAGCCATGTGACTGTGACCTCACCAACAGCATGGGCAGCACCTGTGACCAGGTATGACCTTTCAGCTATGGCTAATGTTTGAGGGAATAGTGAGCATGAACTTTGTGTAGATTCTCAGCGTTTGACCGAAGCACTTGTCCAGAGCCACTTACTTTGATCTGGTTTAAACAGCTGGGCAGTTGAGGGTTAAGGGCTTGGTCAGTGACCCAGCAGTGGCCAACTTGTACAGGTACTCCTGACCGCCTGATCAGTAGCCTGAATACCTTCATAAGAAGGTGTGTGTGTGTGTGTGTGTGTGTGTGTGTGTGTAGGTAACAGGTCAGTGTGTGTGTCGTCCTGGTTTTGGGGGTCGCACCTGCAGCAGCTGTCCAGAAAACACATATGGAGACAAACTAACTGGCTGCAGACGTAAGACTCCTGTCTCACTCTCTCTGTCTCAGGCTTTCTGTCTCACTCTCTCTGTCTCTCTCTCTGTCTCAGGCTCTGTCTCACTCTCTCTGTCTCAGGCTCTGTCTCAGGCTTTCTGTCTCACTCTCTCTGTCTCAGGCTTTCTGTCTCACTCTCTCTGTCTCACTCTCTCTGTCTCACTCTCTCTGTCTCAGGCTTTCTGTCTCACTCTCTCTGGCTCAGGCTCTGTCTCACTCTCTCTGTCTCAGGCTCTCTGTCTCACTCTCTCTGTCTCAGGCTCTCTGTCTCAGGCTCTGTCTCACTCTCTCTGTCTCACTCTCTCTGTCTCAGGCTCTGTCTATCTCTCTCTGTCTCACTCTCTCTGTCTCAGGCTCTCTGTCTCAGGCTCTCTGTCTCAGGCTCTCTGTCTATCTCTGTCTCAGGCTCTGTCTCACTCTCTCTGTCTCTGTCTCAGGTTCTGTCTCACTCTCTCTGTCTCAGGCTCTCTGTCTCAGGCTCTGTCTCACTCTTTCTGTCTCAGGCTCTCTGTCTCAGGCTCTGTCTCACTCTCTCTGTCTATCTCGCTCTGTCTCACTCTCTCTGTCTCAGGCTCTGTCTCACTCTCTCTGTCTCTGTCTCAGGCTCTCTGTCTCACTCTGTCTCAGGCTCTGTCTCACTCTCTCTGTCTCAGGCTCTGTCTCACTCTCTCTGTCTATCTCTCTCTGTCTCAGGCTCTCTGTCTCACTCTGTCTCAGGCTCTGTCTCACTCTCTCTGTCTCGGGCTCTCTGTCTCATGCTCTCTGTCTCAGGCTCTGTCTCACGCTCTCTGTCTCAGGCTCTGTCTCACTCTCTCTGTCTCAGGCTCTGTCTCACTCTCTCTGTCTCACTCTCTCTGTCCCAGGCTCTGTCTCACTCTCTCTGTCTCAGGCTCTGTCTCACTCTCTCTGTCTTAGGCTCTGTCTCACTCTCTCTGTCTCACTCTCTCTGTCTCAGGCTCTGTCTCACTCTGTCTCAGGCTCTCTGTCTCACTCTCTCTGTCCCAGGCTCTGTCTCACTCTCTCTGTCTCAGGCTCTGTCTCACTCTCTCTGTCTCAGGCTCTCTGTCTCACTCTCTCTGTCTCACTCTCTCTGTCTCAGGCTCTGTCTCACTCTCTCTGTCTCAGGCTCTCTGTCTCACTCTCTCTGTCTCACTCTGTCTCAGGCTCTCTGTCTCACTCTCTCTGTCTCAGGCTCTCTGTCTCACTCTCTCTGTCTCAGGCTCTCTGTCTCACTCTCTCTGTCTCAGGCTCTCTGTCTCACTCTCTCTGTCTCAGGCTCTGTCTCACTCTCTCTGTCTCAGGCTCTGTCTCACTCTCTCTGTCTCAGGCTCTCTGTCTCACTCTCTCTGTCTCACTCTGTCTCAGGCTCTCTGTCTCACTCTCTCTGTCTCACTCTCTCTGTCTCAGGCTCTGTCTCACTCTCTCTGTCTCAGGCTCTGTCTCACTCTCTCTGTCTCACTCTCTCTGTCTCAGGCTCTCTGTCTCACTCTCTCTGTCTCAGGCTCTGTCTCACTCTCTCTGTCTCACTCTCTCTGTCTCACTCTCTCTGTCTCAGGCTCTGTCTCACTCTCTCTGTCTCACTCTCTCTGTCTCAGGCTCTGTCTCACTCTGTCTCAGGCTCTCTGTCTCACTCTCTCTGTCCCAGGCTCTGTCTCACTCTCTCTGTCTCAGGCTCTGTCTCACTCTCTCTGTCTCACTCTGTCTCAGGCTCTCTGTCTCACTCTCTCTGTCTCAGGCTCTGTCTCACTCTCTCTGTCTCAGGTTCTGTCTCACTCTCTCTGTCTCAGGCTCTCTGTCTCACTCTCTCTGTCTCAGGCTCTCACTCTCTCTGTCTCAGGCTCTGTCTCACTCTCTCTGTCTGTCTCAGGCTCTCTGTCTCACTCTCTCTGTCTCAGGCTCTCACTCTCTCTGTCTCAGGCTCTGTCTCACTCTCTCTGTCTGTCTCAGGCTCTCTGTCTCACTCTCTCTGTCTCAGGCTCTGTCTCACTCTCTCTGTCTCACTCTCTCTGTCTCAGGCTCTGTCTCACTCTCTCTGTCTCACTCTCTCTGTCTCACTCTCTCTGTCTCACGCTCTCTGTCTCAGGCTCTGTCTCACTCTCTCTGTCTCAGGCTCTGTCTCACTCTCTCTGTCTCACTCTCTCTGTCTCAGGCTCTGTCTCACTCGCTCTGTCTCACTCGCTCTGTCTCAGGCTCTCTGTCTCACTCTCTCTGTCTCAGGCTCTGTCTCACTCTCTCTGTCTCACTCTCTCTGTCTCACTCTCTCTGTCTCAGGCTCTGTCTCACTCTCTCTGTCTCACTCTGTCTCAGGCGCTCTGTCTCACTCTCTCTGTGTCACTCTCTCTGTCTCAGGCTCTCTGTGTCACTCTCTCTGTCTCAGGCTCTCTGTCTCACTCTCTCTGTCTCAGGCTCTGTCTCACTCTCTCTGTCTATCTCTCTCTCTCTGTTTTACTCTTTCTAAAAATATAAAAAGTAATAAAACAACAACAATAATAATAATAATAATAATAATAATAATAATAATAATGATAATGATGATGATGATGATGATGATGCCTCTCTGCCCCTCCCAGCATGTGTATGTGACCGTGTGGGTAGCGTATCGGGGGGCTGTGACCGTCGTACAGGTGTGTGTGTGTGCAAGCCAGGTGTGGTAGGGGACAGGTGTGACATGTGTGGGCGTGGTCACTGTGCTCAGTTCCCCAACTGCCCTGTCTGTCCATCCTGCTTCTTCTCGATCGATGCAGAGCTGCAGAACATCACACACACTCTGCACCGCCTCACACACACACTGCCCCCCCAAATCCCCACACACACACTTCAGCGCATCACAGACGCGCGGCTAACACTTCAGCGGATCTCCAATACCCTGCATCAGCTCCCTATCAACAAAGACCTAGACAACTATACACTCCGTTTACACACACTGCGGTGAGTCACCTACACACACACACACACACACACACACACACACAGTACTGTCCTCACACAGCAATACCTGTCTCTCTCTCTCAGCTCTGACTTGGAGAAGGTGAAGGAGGATCTGAGGAATGCAGGTATAGTTTATACTCCAGATCTGGAGGTGGAGCTGCGCAGACTTCAGGACCAGCTCTCTGAACTTCACCTGGTTTACAACGCCAAGGAACAAGCAGCAAAACACTTCAATGGCTCGAACTATGCTGGTACACACACACACACACACACACAAAAAAAACATTGAGAGAAATACACTGGAACTCTCTGCCCGTCTAAATATATATATATATAATATATACAGGGTGGGGCATAAAGATCTCCCACATTTGGAGTGGGCACCATATGGGCTGTAGTGGCAGTAGAGAGGCGGGACAGGTTTCATTTGGTAGGCTAGGCTCTACCATTTTCATATTGAAATGTTGGAGAACTTTCTGCGCCCTAAACTGGACGACTTGGATACAGAACATGTCTGGTTTCAACAGGACGGGGCCACAGCTCACGCAGCACAACGTTCGCTTGCAGCATTGAGGGAAATGTTTCCTGAGCATTTAAGGGGAGACGTGGGGTGGCCGGCAAGGTCACCAGATTTAAGGCCTTGTGACTTTTTCCTTTGGGGATACCTAAAGGAAAAGGTTTTCCGACATCGTCCTCGAAATCTTGAGGATTTGAAGGAAAGGATCCGAGAGGAAATCGACGCAATACCACCTGAGATGACACGGAGTCATGGAGAACTTTGGGGAATGACTCCATCAATGTATTGCCAACAACGGCCGCCATTTGTCTGATATAATTTTTAAAACCCATTAAAACAAAACTGTTTTTTGTGTACTTTTCAAAAATATAATCACTTTTTTTCTAGATAGTTGTGTTCTTTTTTTTATATTCATTCAAAATGTGGGAGATCTTTATGCCCCACCCTGTGTATGTATATATATATATATAATATATGGTGTGTGTGTGTGTGTGTGTGTGTGTGTGTGTGTGTAGGAGTCCTGGATGCTGTTAAAAATGCCTACAACAGATCCACAGATGCTGTGAAGCGTGCAGACAGAACAGCAGACACTGTGGAAAGGTCAGCGTCGGTCAGAGACGATGCCATTAAAGGCCTACAGAATGTCCAGCCAATAAACATGCAGAACCTGCAGCTGCTCAGTGAGGATCTGGCAACCCGTCCAGACCTCACACCTACAGCCAAACAAGTGAGAATTCCAACAAACACGTGATTAACCTTCACATGTCAGTCCACTCGAGTGTGACTCCATCTCAGCTGAATATCATACACTTACACGCTTAATTAACGAGGCTAACGATTAGAAATAAGTGACGTACGATTGTAACAGCAGTGTGTGTGTGTTTGTGGTGTTAGGTGTGTGGCAGTAAGCGTGTGTCACAGTGCACACCGCAGCAGTGTGAGGATGAGCTGTGTCCAGAAGACGGAACGTCCAGCTGTGATCCGGGACAGAAGTGTGTGGGGGCGTTACCATGGAGCCAGAGGGCGGAGCAAGACACTGTGAAGGTGAAAGACAAACTGCAACAACTCAGCGACAAGATCACTCAGGCGTACAAGCAGGTAACACACACACACACACACACACACACAGTTCTTAATGGCTGATGGCTGAAGTGAAACTCCTCCCTCTGATCTGCAGATTCAGACATCCCAGGACTCAACCAATCAGATCAGATCGTCTGCAGATGATCTGGCCAATCAGATGAAGCACAGTCGTGATGACGTTGATAAGGGACTGAAGGACGTTAAAGACTTCGTTAGGAGGCTGAAGGACTTCCTTTCAGGTGACACACCATCACCTCACACACCTCACACATTTAAATGGATTAAACATTTTTACCTGTCTAATGAGGGTGAAGGAGCTGAGACCATCGTCTGGCATTTGTTAGTCATTGTGTGTGTATGTGTGTGTGTGTGTGTGTGTATGTGTATGTAGATCCAACATCTGACCCTGCAGAGGTGCAGCGTGTGTGTGAGGGTGTGTTGGGTGTGAAGCTGCCGGAGACAGTTGATGCCCTTAAGAAGAAGCTGAAGGAGATTGAGGGTGTGGCTGCCTTGCTGCCCAACACCAGCATGGTCCTGAAGAACGCAAGCTCACAGCTGCAGGAGGCGCAGCAATTACTGCAGGATGCCAAGAACGCCAGGTACACAACATGCTAATGCGCTAACATACACACACACACACACTAACACAAGTTATCACACAACAGCCTGAAAACGACCCATCCAAACTACACCATCACACAGTAACATGTTTCGTTTGTTAATGTGTGTGTGTGTGTATGTGTGTGTCTGTGTGTCTGTCTGTCTGTGTGTGTGTCTGTGTGTGTGTGTTGTAGGGACACGGCTCTGGAGCTGCAGAACAGCACTGATGGGGTTCTGGTATCCCTGAATTATGGTGAGAGCGCCCTTGCTGACATGGAGGAAAAACTGCAGCACAGCCGTGACAACATTGACCAAGTCAGAAACATCGTCCAGAACGTACGTTAGCCTTCAGCATCTGGAACCTGACCCTTCTGGAACCTGACCCTTCTGGAACCTGACCCTGCTGGAACC
>NC_080730.1:21510465-21520465 GCF_019097595.1 Hemibagrus wyckioides
ATCCACGCAAGTCAGCTGGTCCTGATGGCGTACCCGGACGTGTGCTCAGGAGTTGTGCTGACCAACTGGCGCAAGTCTTCACTGGCATTTTCAACCTGTCATTGGCCCAGGCCACTGTTCCAACATGTCTGAAGACTACGACCATCATACCAGTGCCCAAGCATTCTTCTGCGAAGTGTCTGAACGATTTCTGCCCTGTTGCACTCACTCCCATTGTTATGAAGTGCTTTGAGAAGCTGGTTCTAAGTCACCTCATAGCATGTCTCCCACCTACACTGGACCCACACCAGTTTGCCTACCTCCCAAATAGGTCAACAGAGGACGCTATTTCCACTGCTCTTCATCTTGCTCTCTCCCACTTGGACAATAACAATATATACATTCGGATGTTGTTCATTGACTTCAGCTCTGCTTTTAATACAGTTGTAGTAAACTGATCACTAAGTTCAGTGACCTGGGTATCTGCACATCCAAATGTAGCTGGATTATGGACTTTTTAACAAATCGACCTCAGTCTGTAAGGTTGGATAATCACTTATCCTTAACCCCTTATCCAATTTGAGGGTTAAGGCTTTAAGTGTCTCCAGGCTTTAAGTTCCTCAATACGCAGTTTATGTGCATGCCTGGCTTTCCTAATGCCCCTTTTCAGGTTGGCCCTGGCTCTGCTGTAGTCCTCTGCATTGCCAGATTTAAAAGCAGCATCTCTTGCTTTCAGCAAGAGGCGGCCCTCAGAGTTCATCCATGGCTTCTGGTTAGGAAAGTGTTTGACATGCTTGACAGTGGTGGCGGTGTCAATACACATGTTTATATGGTCCAGTACAGATGACGTATAGGTGTTAATGACTGTGTGTCTGAGGTGGCCTGTGAGCCGAACATGCTCCAGTCAGTGTCGTGAAGTTGTTGCTGTAGTGAGGAAATGCCCCTCTCTGGCCATACCTTCACCGTCTTCACTGATGGTTTCACACGTTTGATGAGTGGTGTGTATTTGGGTAGCATGAATAAAGAGAGGTGATCAGACTGACCCAAGTGGGGGCCCTGTATGCCTCAACAATGTTGGTGTACACATGGTCCAGTTTGTTGTCCCCTCTAGTAGTGCAGGAAACATGCTGATGAAATTTGGGAAGTACAGATTTCAAGTTGGTGTGGTTGAAGTCCCCAGCAACAATAATAGCTCCACTGGAGTGTGTGGCCTGTTGCTTATATATATATATATATCAGTGGCATAGATACTAATCAACCGTTGAATGGCAAAGTAAAAAAGAAATTAGTCTACAGTATTTCACAGCTCCCAAGGAATAGTCAATTTTATTACGGTTACTTTTCTCAAAAAAAAGACATTCTTGATGCCGTATGCAGCAAACTGCAATCTCCGGAAGACGCAGCATCCGAAATGAGTCGCAGTGAATATAGAAACACTGTATAACAGTGCGCTGTGTCACAGGCTCTTATAGCGAACATGAATAAAATTACATTACATATAGCAAAAAAAAAAATTAACACAATTCACTCTCACAAGTTTCCTTTCACTGCAGCAAAAAACCCCACCGCCCACCCCGGGGATCTGGAATGAAGGCAAACTGAAAACCAGGAAAAAAAGAAAACCCAAAAGCAGAAATGGTTCTTGAAAAAGCTTACTAACTATTTTGAAGAATCAAAAGGATTTTCTTGAAAAGTCTGCCTTGAAAATGTATTTGTAAGGATGTCTGCGACCAAATCGATTTCTTCTCTGTCAGCCATTGTGAGATAAAATATACACTATATTGCCAAAAGTATTCGCTCACCTGCCTTGACTCACATATGAACTTAAGTGACATCCCATTCCTAATCCATAGGGTTCAATATGACGTCGGTCCACCCTTTGCAGCTATAACAGCTTCAACTCTTCTGGGAAGGCTGTCCACAAGGTTTAGGAGTGTGTTTATGGGAATTTTTGACCATTCTTCCAGAAGTGCATTTGTGAGGTCACACACTGATGTTGGACGAGAAGGCCTGGCTCTCAGTCTCCGCTCTAATTCATCCCAAAGGTGTTCTGTCGGGTTGAGGTCAGGACTCTGTGCAGGCCAGTCAAGTTCATCCACACCAGACTCTGTCATCCATGTCTTTATGGACCTTGCTTTGGTCACTGGTGCAGTCATGTTGGAAGAGGAAGGGGCCAGCTCCAAACTGTTCCCACAAAGTTGGGAGCATGGAATTGTCCAAAATGTCTTGGTATGCTGAAGCATTCAGAGTTCCTTTCACTGGAACTAAGGGGCCAAGCCCAGCTCCTGAAAAACAACCCCACACCATAATCCCCCCTCCACCAAACTTTACACTTGGCACAATGCAGTCAGACAAGTACCGTTCTCCTGGCAACCACCAAACCCAGACTCGTCCATCAGATTGCCAGATGGAGAAGCGCGATTCGTCCCTCCAGAGAACGCGTCTCCACTGCTCTAGAGTCCAGTGGCGGCGTGCTTTACACCACTGCATCCGACGCTTTGCATTGCACTTGGTGATGTACGGCTTGGATGCAGCTGCTCGGCCATGGAAACCCATTCCATGAAGCTCTCTGCGCACTGTTCTTGAGCTAATCTGAAGGCCACATGAAGTTTGGAGGTCTGTAGCGATTGACTCTGCAGAAAGTTGGCGACCTCTTCGCACTATGCGCCTCAGCATCCGCTGACCCCGCTCCGTCAGTTTACGTGGCCTACCACTTCGTGGCCGAGTTGCTGTCGTTCCCAAACACTTCCACGTTCTTATAATACAGCTGACAGTTGACTGTGGAATATTTAGGAGCGAGGAAATTTCACGACTGGATTTGTTGCACAGGTGGCATCCTATCACAGTTCCACGCTGGAATTCACTGAGCGCCTGAGAGCGACCCATTCTTTCACAAATGTTTGTAAAAACAGTCTGCATGCCTAGGTGCTTGATTTTATACACCTGTGACCATGGAAGTGATTGGAACACCTGATTCTGAGTATTTGGATGGGTGAGCGAATACTTTTGGCAATATAGTGTATATATTTTATTTAGTTTGTGTGGTTCTCTGCCTCTGACTACTCCAATTATCCAATCAAAAGACAGGAAATTGCTGCCGTAATCGTACGCCCGCTAGATGGCCCCAGAGATGCCAACTCGAAATCTGATTGGTTAATTGAACAGTTTCACTGCCACTTATTTTAAGCACCGGATGCCTGCACTATTGATTCTGAAGGCCTTAAGGCCGGGCAACACATGATGTCAGACACTGGCTGAAATATGATTGGATAAATACTCTTATAAATATACACTACTGGAAGCAGCGCAACCGAGAGAAAAGCTATGAAATGTAGAGAATAGACTACTGAGGATAATTTAATACACATTCATGGAAAAATATATTAAATATATTTAAATGCAAGTCAGTGATTCAGATCACTGCTGTTTAGGCCAGCAGAGAAGGCCTTACTGCCCCTATATATATATATATATATATATATATATATATATATATATATATATATATATATACATACATATATATATATATATATATATATATATACACATATATATACATACATACATACATACTATCTGTATAAACACTGTACATTATTTCTGTTACTACTGTACATACAATGTAGATAATGCACACATTTTTGCATCTATAATTACACCTGTGACTTTATCTGCTATAAATACAACTTGCACATACTTCTCTATGCACACTCTGACAGCCTTATTTACTGATTTACATATTTATCTGCACTTGTTCTTTTGCACAATTTCTACTAATAATAAAGTAAAATTCAAAATAATAAAGTTGCAAAAACATAAATAGCGAGTCCCTTTTTGCCTTTTCAGACTGGAATCCTAGAGCATATGCAAGGAAAACCACCCAGATGAGATGTTATTGCTACAGGGCACCACACACACACACTCACTCACTTCTAGGATCAATCCATCTACAGCAAAGTTCTGGAGCTGTGTGGAAGCAACACTATGCTGTTTCAGCAGGCCAAATCTGACTAAAACCTGGACCATAAAAAGAGAGTAGTAAAATATAGGCTTCTTTAAGGTCATGTTAAAGCTGATGTCTTGTGCCATTAAGTCATATTGTGCTGTTAAGTGGTCACTTAGGGTCCCTTCATTTTTAGTTAGAAATCAGAAATTAGAATTTAGAAAATAGAAAATTAGGGGCGGTGGTGGTGGCGGCTCGAGTGTTAAGGCTCTGGGTCGTTGACCGGCAGATCGGGGGTTCGAGCCCCAACACCGCCAAGTTGCCACTGTTGGGCCCTTGAGCAAGGCCCTTAACCCTCTCTGCACCAGGGGTGCTGTATCATGGCTGACCTGTGCTCTGACCCCAACCTCCAAGGATGGAATAGGCAAAGAAAGAATTTCACTGTGCTGTAATGTATATGTGGTAAATAAAGACTACTTCTAATTTCTACTATTTGTACTTCTGCTAGATGCTAAACAACATTCCATTGCTATGTACCTGTACTTTACAATGACAAAGTTCTATCTATCTGTCTATCTAAACAACAGTTTAGAACAACTGGCGTTTTTCTGTCAGGACACACACACACACATACTCCTGCAGATAAATCTCTTAGTGAAGAGCAGCAGTGTGTTTAATACGTGGACATGTCGAGTAATTGTGAGTCACGCTAATCTACACTGAGGTGAGATGTGAAGCTAATCTGAGCCTTCAGGAACATCATCAGGTGTGTTACAGTGTGTTAAAATTCAGCGTGGATCACACACACACCATCACAATATTACACTAAAACAAGTTTACTACAGAAATATACAGACTTACAAAATAATGTTCTGCTTTAAACATCAGCATTTAACTGTAAGAGTACAGTGTGTGTGTGTGTGTGTCTGTGTTTCGGACTCCCTTTATTGATTAGATTCTTTTTAAATAACTCAATTTAAATCCATTTTGATTGAGTTGATTCATTTACCTATGATTTTGCTCCAAATGTAAAATAAATACACAAATAAATATGATCTTTACTGAGAGCTGATCTGTACTGCTTCAGTTTCTGAGGAATGATCTTTAGTCTCAGAGTGAGACATCACCCAGTCACTCAATCACCCAGTCACTCACTCCATCACCCACTCACTCACTCCATCACCCACTCACTCACTCCATCACCCACTCACTCACTCCATCACCCACTCACTCACTTAATCACCCAGTCACTCACTTAATCACCCAGTCACTCAATCACCCAGTCACTTAATCACCCAGTCACTCACTCAATCACCCAGTCACTCAATCACCCAGTCACTCAATCACCCAGTCACTCAATCACCCAGTCACTCACTCAATCACCCAGTCACTCACTCAATCACCCACTCACTCACTCAATCACCCACTCACTCACTCAATCACCCAGTCACTCAATCACCCAGTCACTCACTTAATCACCCAGTCACTCACTTAATCACCCAGTCACTCAATCAATCACCCAGTCACTCAATCAATCACCCAGTCACTCACTCAATCACCCAGTCACTCACTCAATCACCCACTCACTTAATCACCCAGTCACTCACTCAATCACACAGACACTCAATCACACAGACACTCACTCAATCACCCAGTCACTCCATCACCCAGTCACTCAATCACCGTCAGTCACTCAATCACCCAGTCACTCACATAATCACCCAGACACTCACTTAATCACCCAGTCACTCACTCAATCACCCAGTCACTCACTCAATCACCCAGTCACTCAATCACCCAGTCACTCAATCACCCACTCACCCAGTCACTCAGCCACTCACTCAATCACCCACTCACTCAATCACCCAGTCACTCACTCAATCACCCAGTCACTCACTCAATCACCGTCAGTCACTCAATCACCCAGTCACTCAATCACCGTCAGTCACTCAATCACCCAGTCACTCACAATCACCCAGTCACTCAATCACCCAGTCACTCACTTAATCACCCAGTCACTCACTCAATCACCGTCAGTCACTCAATCACCCAGTCACTCAATCACCGTCAGTCACTCAATCACCCAGTCACTCACAATCACCCAGTCACTCACTCAATCACCCAGTCACTCACAATCACCCAGTCACTCACTCAATCACCGTCAGTCACTCAATCACCCAGTCACTCAATCACCGTCAGTCACTCAATCACCCAGTCACTCACAATCACCCAGTCACTCACTCAATCACCCAGTCACTCAATCACCCAGTCACTCAATCACCGTCAGTCACTCAATCACCCAGTCACTCACAATCACCCAGTCACTCACTCAATCACCCAGTCACTCTCAATCACCCAGTCACTCACAATCACCCAGTCACTCACTCAATCACCCAGTCACTTAATCACCCAGACACTCACTTAATCACCCAGTCACTCACTCAATCACCCAGTCACTCACTCAATCACCCAGTCACTCACTCAATCACCCAGTCACTCACTCAATCACCCAGTCACTCACTCAATCACACAGACACTCAATCACACAGACACTCACTCAATCACCCAGTCACTCCATCACCCAGTCACTCAATCACCGTCAGTCACTCAATCACCCAGTCACTCACAATCACCCAGACACTCACTTAATCACCCAGTCACTCACTCAATCACCCAGTCACTCACTCAATCACCCAGTCACTCACTCAATCACCCAGTCACTTAATCACCCAGTCACTCACTCAATCACCCAGTCACTCACTCAATCACACAGACACTCAATCACCCAGACACTCACTCAATCACCCAGTCACTCCATCACCCAGTCACTCACATAATCACCCAGTCACTCACTTAATCACCCAGTCACTCAATCACCCAGTCACTCAATCACCCAGTCACTCCATCACTCACTCACTTAATCACCCAGTCACTCACAATCACCCAGTCACTCCATCACTCACTCACTTAATCACCCAGTCACTCACAATCACCCAGTCACTCAATCACCCAGTCACTCAATCACCCAGTCACTCACTCAATCACTCACTCACTTAATCACCCAGTCACTCACTTAATCACCCAGTCACTCAATCAATCACCCAGTCACTCAATCAATCACCCAGTCACTCACTCAATCACCCAGTCACTTAATCACCCAGTCACTCACTCAATCACCCACTCAATCACCCAGTCACTCACTCAGTCACTTAATCACCCAGTCACTCACTCAATCACCCAGTCACTCACTCAATCACCCAGTCACTTAATCACCCAGTCACTCACTCAATCACCCACTCAATCACCCAGTCACTCACTCACTCACTCAATCACCCAGTCACTCACTCAGTCACTTAATCACCCAGTCACTCAATCACCCAGTCACTCACTCACTCAATCACCCAGTCACTCACTCAATCACCCAGTCACTCAATCACCCAGTCACTCAATCACCCAGTCACTCACTTAATCACCCAGACACTCACTTAATCACCCAGTCACTCACTCAATCACCCAGTCACTCACTCAATCACCCAGTCACTCACTCAATCACCCAGTCACTCACTCAATCACCCAGTCACTCACTCAATCACACAGACACTCAATCACACAGACACTCACTCAATCACCCAGTCACTCCATCACCCAGTCACTCAATCACCGTCAGTCACTCAATCACCCAGTCACTCACATAATCACCCAGTCACTCACTTAATCACCCAGTCACTTAATCACCCAGTCACTCAATCACCCAGTCACTCCATCACTCACTCACTTAATCACCCAGTCACTCACAATCACCCAGTCACTCACTCAATCACCCAGTCACTTAATCACCCAGACACTCACTTAATCACCCAGTCACTCACTCAATCACACAGACACTCACTCAATCACCCAGTCACTCACTCAATCACCCAGACACTCACTCAATCACCCAGTCACTCACTCAATCACACAGACACTCGATCACCCAGACACTCACTCAATCACCCAGTCACTCAATCACCGTCAGTCACTCAATCACCCAATCACTCACATAATCACCCAGTCACTCACTCAATCACCCAGTCACTTAATCACCCAGACACTCACTTAATCACCCAGTCACTCACTCAATCACCCAGTCACTCACTCAATCACCCAGTCACTCACTCAATCACCCAGTCACTCACTCAATCACCCAGTCACTCACTCAATCACACAGACACTCAATCACACAGACACTCACTCAATCACCCAGTCACTCCATCACCCAGTCACTCAATCACCGTCAGTCACTCAATCACCCAGTCACTCACATAATCACCCAGACACTCACTTAATCACCCAGTCACTCACTCAATCACCCAGTCACTCACTCAATCACCCAGTCACTCACTCAATCACCCACTCACTTAATCACCCAGTCACTCACTCAATCACCCAGTCACTCACTCAATCACCCAGACACTCACTTAATCACCCAGTCACTCCATCACCCAGTCACTCAATCACCGTCAGTCACTCAATCACCCAGTCACTCACATAATCACCCAGTCACTCACTTAATCACCCAGTCACTTAATCACCCAGTCACTTAATCACCCAGTCACTCAATCACCCAGTCACTCAATCACCCAGTCACTCACTCACTCACTCAATCACCCAGTCACTCACTCAATCACCCAGTCACTCAATCACCCAGTCACTCAATCACCCAGTCACTCAATCACCCAGTCACTCAATCACCCAGTCACTCAATCACCGTCAGTCACTCAATCACCCAGTCACTCACATAATCACCCAGTCACTCAATCACTCAGTCACTTAATCACCCAGTCACTCAATCACCCAGTCACTCACTCACTCAATCACCCAGTCACTCACTCAATCACCCAGTCACTCAATCACCCAGTCACTCAATCACCCAGTCACTCAATCACCCACTCACTCACTCAATCACCCAGTCACTCACTCAATCACCCAGTCACTCACTCAATCACCCAGTCACTCACTCAATCACCCAGTCACTCACTCATTCACCCAGACACTCACTCAATCACCCAGGCACTCACTCAATCACCCAGACACTCACTCAATCACCCAGACACTCACTCAATCACCCAGACACTCACTCAATCACCCACTCACCCAGACACTCAATCACCCAGTCACACAATGACCCAGACACTCAGTCACCCAGTCACTCAATCACCCAGACACTCACTCACCCAGTCACTCACTCAATCACCCAGACACTCACTTAATCACCCAGACACTCACTTAATCACCCAGACACTCACTCACTCACCCAGACACTCACTCACCCAGACACTCCATCACCCAGTCACTCACTTAATCACCCAGTCACTTAATCACCCAGTCACTCTCAATCACCCAGACACTCACTCCATCACCCAGACACTCACTCAATCACCCAGACACTCACTCAATCACCCAGACACTCAATCACCCACTCACTCCATCACCCAGGCACTCACTCCATCACCCAGTCACTCACTCACTCACTCAATCACCCAGTCACTCAATCACCCAGACACTCCATCACCCAGACACTCACTCAATCACCCAGTCACTCCATCACCCAGACACTCCATCACCCAGACACTCACTCCATCACCCAGACACTCACTCAATCACCCAGACACTCAATCACCCACTCACTCCATCACCCAGGCACTCCATCACCCAGACACTCACTCAATCACCCAGTCACTCCATCACCCAGACACTCACTCCATCACCCAGACACTCACTCAATCACCCAGACACTCACTCAATCACCCAGACACTCAATCACCCACTCACTCCATCACCCAGGCACTCACTTAATAACCCAGACACTCACTCAATCACCCAGGCACTCACTCAATCACCCAGGCACTCACTCCATCACCCAGGCACTCACTCCATCACCCACTCACTTAATCACCCAGTCACTCACAATCACCCAGTCACTCAATCACCCACTCACTCCATCACCCAGACACTCCATCACCCAGACACTCACTCCATCACCCAGGCACTCGCTTAATCACCCAGGCACTCACTCCATCACCCAGGCACTCACTC
>NC_080730.1:21567965-21570465 GCF_019097595.1 Hemibagrus wyckioides
AGGAGACGCTCAGGAAACCACATCAGGTAGGACAGAGTTCACAAGGCACGACAGAGAGGGTGTCTGTGTGTGTGTGTATTTAACTGTGTGTGTGTGTGTGTGTGTGTGTATTTAACTGTGTGTGTGTGTGTGTGTGTGTGAACTACCACCTAGTGACACAAGACCCAGATCTGAACATAAACAGAACAAACAGAACAAAAACAGAGAACAGGGATTCTACACAGCAGAACTTACTGACTCTCTGTTAATGATCTTAGTAATGCTAATGATTCTCACTCACTCCATCACTCTCTCACTCACGCCATCACTCTCTCACTCACTCCATCACTCTCTCACTCACTCCATCACTCTCTCACTCACGCCATCACTCTCTCTCTCACTCCATCACTCTCTCACTCATGCCATCACTCTCTCTCTCCATCACTCTCTCACTCACGCCATCACTCTCTCTCTCACGCCATCACTCTCTCTCTCACTCCATCACTCTCTCTCTCACTCTCTCTCTCACTCACGCCATCACTCTCTCACTCATGCCATCACTCTCTCTCTCACGCCATCACTCTCACTCACTCCATCACTCTCTCTCTCACTCCATCACTCTCTCACTCATGCCATCACTCTCTCACTCACTCCATCACTCTCTCACTCACTCTCTCTCTCTCTCACGCCATCACTCTCTCACTCATGCCATCACTCTCTCACTCACGCCATCACTCTCTCACTCACGCCATCACTCTCACTCACGCCATCACTCTCTCACTCACGCCATCACTCTCTCACTCACGCCATCACTCTCTCTCTCACTCCATCACTCTCTCTCTCACTCCATCACTCTCTCTCTCACTCACGCCATCACTCTCTCTCTCACTCCATCACTCTCTCGCTCACTCCATCACTCTCTCTCTCACTCCATCACTCTCTCTCTCACTCCATCACTCTCTCTCTCACTCTCTCTCTCATGCCATCACTCTCTCACTCATGCCATCACTCTCTCTCTCACTCTCTCTCTCACGCCATCACTCTCACTCACTCCATCACTCTCTCTCTCACTCCATCACTCTCTCACTCATGCCATCACTCTCTCACTCATGCCATCACTCTCTCACTCATGCCATCACTCTCTCACTCACTCCATCACTCTCTCTCTCACTCACGCCATCACTCTCTCACTCATGCCATCACTCTCTCTCTCACTCACTCTCTCACTCACACCATCACTCTCTCTCTCACTCACTATCTCACTCACTCCATCACTCTCTCACTCATGCCATCACTCTCTCACTCATGCCATCACTCTCTCTCTCACTCACTATCTCACTCACTCCATCACTCTCTCACTCATGCCATCACTCTCTCACTCATGCCATCACTCTCTCACTCACTCCATCACTCTCTCTCTCACTCACTCCATCACTCTCTCACTCACTCCATCACTCTCTCACTCACGCCATCACTCTCTCTCTCACGCCATCACTCTCTCTCACTCTCACTCACGCCATCACTCTCTCTCTCACTCTCACTCACGCCATCACTCTCTCACTATCTCACTCACGCCATCACTCTCTCACTCCACACTCCCTCACCCTCTAACTCCATCACCCTGTCACTCCACACCCTCTCACTCCACACTCCACCAGTCTCACCCATATCAGTCTGACCCACCTAAAGTTGAAGCAGGATTTTGGATCTCCTTCATGCTGCCCCTGCTGTTTTCAGGTTCCACCTCATCTGCTGCATCTACTTTGTCATAGCCCCGCCCCCAGCCTGGTGTCTTTACAAACTCTTCCTCCATACCCAGCTCCGCCTCCAGGTTCACATTTTCAGCCCCACTCAGCTCGGACAACACTTTCTCAAAGCTCTCCTCCTCTGGCCCCGCCCGGGGAGAGGCATGGATTCTGGAAGGTGAGGTAGCTCTGCCCACCTCCACAGACTTCCTGTTCTTCATTGCTAAAATGGCTGACTCAATCTCTTCCATGGCCGAATGTCCTCGATGTCCACATGACCAGGACGAAGCTGCAGGACAGAAAATATCTTTTAGTCACTGATGACTAAAATGCTGAGGTCATGCTGAGGGCTCATGACACACAAACACTCACGCACACACCCACCCACACACACCCACACACACTCACACACATACACCCACACACACACTCACACACATACACCCACACACACACCCATACACATACACCCACACCCATACACACACCCACACACATACACATACACCCACACACACACCCATACACACACCCACACACACACCCATACACATACACCCACACACTCACACACATACACCCACACACACACCCATACACACACCCATACACACACCCACACACACACCCATACACATACACCCACACACTCACACACATACACCCACACACACACCCATACACATACACCCACACACTCACACACATACACCCACATACACACACCCACATACACCCATACACACCCACACCCATACACATACACCCACACACTC
>NC_080730.1:21582965-21584138 GCF_019097595.1 Hemibagrus wyckioides
CAGTAGTACTGAGTTGCTTCAGTAACAGAGTGCAACCCAGCAGTGCAAATGAGTGGTAAACAGAGTGCAAGCAGTGGAAATTTTCAGAGCGCATAACTGCACCAGAAGTTTCAGAGTGCGCAACAGTAGTGCAACAGAGTGCAACATAGTGCCTAATCAGAGTGCAGCGCAGCAGTGCTAAACAGCAGTGCAACAGCAACGTGATTGCAGTGTAACATGAGTGCAGGTTCAGAGCAGTGGCAGGCACACTGAGAGCAGTTCGCAGTGCAACAGCAGCATGTTAAGAGTGCAACAGCAGTGCAAATTGCAGTGATTGCTAAGAAGTGCAAACAGTGAGTGCAACAGCAGTGCATTAAGAGTGTGAATGAGCGTAAACAGAGTGAACAGGAGTGTAACAGCAGGACAGAAAGAGTGCAAACTGGTAATCGCAAAGTAGTGTATCCAGAGTGCAGCTAAGAGCAGAAATCAGTAGCAGCAAATCAGTGAGCAGTTTCAGGGCAACAGTATCGCCAGTAGCGCATGTAGCGCAGTTGAGCAGCAGTGTTCAGAGTGTAATCGCTGAGCATGGTTGTGAGAACAGGCAGGCCGCGCAAACAGCAGTGTGTGCAGCAACAGAAATTCAGAGTGTGAACAGAGGTGCAGCAGTGCAGCAGAGTGCATGAGAGCATTGTGTAAGAGTGAGAAAGCGCAGTATCAGTTCAGAGTGTACCCAGAGTGCAACAAGAGTGCAACAGCAGTGGGAAACAGTAGGCAGTTCATATGCACATTATAGTGCTATCAGAGCGCAGCAGCTAGCAGCATTGTGTAACAGAGCGCATATCAGTAGTGCACACCAGAGTGCAAACAATATGCAACGAAGAGTAATCAGCAGCAAACGAGAGCGCAGTGCCAGAGTGCATTGCGCAGCGCAAACAGTTAGCATTATATTATGCAGCAAATCATAGCAAACAGCAGTGTAGCAGTAACAAGAGTGCAACAGCAGCGCATCTCAGCAGCGAGATTGTTAAGAGCGCAAACAGAGCATTGTATTTAAACCAGCAATGTAAGAGTGCACAGCAGTAACATGAGTGTATTCAGAGCTATTGAGTGCAAATCAGAGTGATCTGCGAGTGCGCAGTAGTGCACCAGAGCAGTATTTAGCTTGAGTGCAAATCAAAGAGCAGCAAATCATCA
>NC_080731.1:0-15000 GCF_019097595.1 Hemibagrus wyckioides
TGAGCTTCCTCAGGAAGTAGAGTTCCTGGTTTCTGTTTCCTCCTCGAAAAATAAATGAAAGAGAGAATAAAGGAGTTTCTGAAAACATGGTTCTGATCTAATGAGTTAAAAAACCCAAATGTTTTAATTTTATAAACTTTAAATGATTAATTAGTGTTTAATAACTGTGAAATGTTGGATTAGTGTTTGACTCAGGCTGTGTGTTTGTGTGTGTGTGTGTTTGTGTGTGTTGCTCCCTCTCCTCTCTTCACTTATCAAGGTGAAATAGACCGATGAGCAACACGACCAAAACAAGGCCTCGTCCTGCGAGTCACGTAGCAGGGGCCGTCCCACGGGAACTAATTATATGCAAATGAGGGTAATTAAGTCCTCTCGCACCGTGGGACGCGATCAAAATTAATATTTACACTCCTCCTAATAAATCCCTGCATTCTGTGTGTGTGTGTGTGTTCCAGGTGGGTCTGTCTCTCTGGGGTAATCTAGTGGGAAATTAGATGTTTGTTTGAATCACGCCTCAGTGACACGCTCGCTAACGGGGGAAACTACAGGAAGTGTGTCATTATTTTTTGTTATTTCTTGTTTATCGGTGGCATCATTATTTTCCTTCTGATTGCCGGAGCTCATCAGCATTCAGATAAAAACTAAACGCTGCTTTCACAAACGCTTTTGTTTTTGTTTTTTTCCCTCAGACCAGACATCTTCACACATCCCGAGTCCAGTACGGAGCGCTATGATTGGCTGAGAGCCGCGGGGACGATGTGTGCTACATTCAGGACCAGTGAGGATTCTATTACTCTAGTCAGGGTTTAATAAAACATCATGTACTGCATTATGTAGCACAAAGGACCTTATAATGTAATGGACTGATAATGTACATTCTATTAATGCTAGTAATGTGAGCGCTATTCATTATTTTATGCCAATGACTCAGATTAGATATTTATCAGAGTAGATATTTATTAGATTAGGTTAGGTGGACTCCTCCCTCTTTTTGTGGTAGGCGTGGATGTACCGAGCTGTCAGGGAAATACAGTCTCTTTTTTTCTCCCAGTAAATACTGGAGTTTTGTGTCGTTCTCCAGTTTGATGAAGTCCGGACAAATCCGCTCAAATTTAGGAAAGAACTGTTTTGGAATTTCCTGGTAGTTTGGACAGGATGTGAGGAAGTGGAGCTCTGTCTCTACCTCTCCTTGGTTACAGTACAGACAGAACCTACTCTCTCTGGGCAGCCAGCTCTGTCTGTATCTGCCCCTCTCTATAGCCAGGCTGTGGTCACTGAGTCTGTATCTGCCCCTCTCTATAGCCAGGCTGTGGTCACTGAGTCTGTATCTGCCCCTCTCTATAGCCAGGCTGTGGTCACTGAGTCTGTATCTGCCCCTCTCTATACCCAGGCTGTGGTCACTGAGTCTGTATCTGCCCCTCTCTATAGCCAGGCTGTGGTCACTGAGTCTGTATCTGCCCCTCTCTATACCCAGGCTGTGGTCACTGAGTCTGTATCTGCCCCTCTCTATAGCCAGGCTGTGGTCACTGAGTCTGTATCTGCCCCTCTCTATGGCCTTGCTGTGGTCACTGAGTCTGTATCTGCCCCTCTCTATAGCCAGGCTGTGGTCACTGAGTCTGTATCTGCCCCTCTCTATAGCCAGGCTGTGGTCACTGAGTCTGTATCTGCCCCTCTCTATAGCCAGGCTGTGGTCACTGAGTCTGTATCTGCCCCTCTCTATAGCCAGGCTGTGGTCACTGAGTCTGTATCTGCCCCTCTCTATGGCCTTGCTGTGGTCACTGAGTCTGTATCTGCCCCTCTCTATACCCAGGCTGTGGTCACTTGAGTCTGTATCTGCCCCTCTCTATAGCCAGGCTGTGGTCACTGAGTCTGTATCTGCCCCTCTCTATAGCCAGGCTGTGGTCACCAAGTCTGTATCTGCCCCTCTCTATAGCCAGGCTGTGGTCACTGAGTCTGTATCTGCCCCTCTCTATACCCAGGCTGTGGTCACTGAGTCTGTATCTGCCTCTCTATAGTCAGGCTGTGGTCACTGAGTCTGTATCTGCCCCTCTCTATAGCCAGGCTGTGGTCACTGAGTCTGTATCTGCCCCTCTCTATGACCAGGCTGTGGTCACTGAGTCTGTATCTGCCCCTCTCTATGGCCAGGCTGTGGTCACTGAGTCTGTATCTGCCCCTCTCTATACCCAGGCTGTGGTCACTGAGTCTGTACCTGCCCCTCTCTATAGCCAGGCTGTGGTCACTGAGTCTGTACCTGCCCCTCTCTATAGCCAGATAACATTGCAGCTTGCTTTGATTTTGTGTTGTTTCAGTCCAGTAAGTGAGGTAATATTCTTTCTGTGTGTTAATCACTTGGTTGGGCCGAATTCTGTGGATGAGGTGGTCAGTGTCCTGAGGTTGGTCAGTGTCCTGAGGTTGGTCAGTGTCCTGAGGTTGGTCAGTGTCCTGAGGTTGGTCAGTGTTAGCCGGATTAGTTTGTTTGTGGAGCCTCAGGACCAGCTGAATAAGGACCAGCTGAATAAGGGGGCTTTTTTCTATGTTCGCTTCATGGTTTTTAAGGGCTTTAAAATGATAAGAGTGTGTGTGTGTGTGTGTGTGTGTGTGTGTGTGTGTGTAAAAGTTTCTCGGCATGTCACACAGTGTTGTAGATGCCAGTATGGAGGCTGCCCCCGGTCAGGGAATGCCACCCCTCTCCCTCCCTACCGGGTGTAGGTGTGTACCGGAGCCCGGTGTCACGGTGGAGGAGCTACTGGAGGTTGTAGGAGAGCAGGTGGGGTTCCACAGTATTCTGTCGGCCTTGAGCATGAACAAGGCGATTGTTGTTTTTCTAAAAAGTGAATCTCTGGTTAATCAGTTGTCTGTGGACGGTACATGGGTAAGAGGCGTTCATGTGACTGTGACCCCTCTGTCCACCCCAGCCACCAGAATCACCGTCTCTAATGTTCTGCCTTTTGTCCCTAACAACGCCATCACTAAGGAGTTAAAGCGCTTCGGAAGCCCAGTTAAAATGATCCCTCTCGGCTGTAAAAACACTGCGCTTAAACATGTCCTGTCTTTTAGACGCCAGGTCTACATGTTTTTAAACTCACCAGAGCGCACACTAGAAATATCCTTCCGTGTTTCTCATGAGGATAATTCCTACATGTTGTATGCTAGTACTGGGAATCTCCGGTGAATGTGGAGGATTTGGGCCATAAACGCTTCTCATGCCCGCATAAAGACATGAATATTGACCCTCACACACCTGGCTGAAAGTTAGCACTGGTTTGATTTCTTCTGTACATTTGGACTGGTTTTATTGGTCTCAGAACATGAGAAACAGGTTTCCGAACACTGCTGTTGTTCCTGGATCACTTTTCATCTTCATATTCCTTATTGTCATATGGACTTTAGATAAAGAGATATGAATGGAGCGTAAAGCTGCACAGAAGAAACAGACCTACAGTCTAAGGGACAGAAATGAACATATGAACTCTGACCTAGTGGAGATGTGTAGACTGGCTGTGGACTTTTACTCTGCTCTCTACACTGCTGAAAACTCAGGGGAATGGTGCAGAAGTGAACTCCTGCAGGGTTTCCCTGGTCTGAATGTAGAGCAGAGCGACTCCATGGAGGTGGAACTCATCGTAGATGTAGTGACTGCTGCTGTGATGGAACCTTCTCCAGGTCAAACAACAGGAATAAACAGAGCTCCTGCTGGACTCTGTAAGAACCTGTGGACTGTCACTGAAAGTGATCACTCTGGAACTCTTCATGAATGCTTCAGTGAAGGACTTTTCCCTAAGAGCTGCAAGTGTGCAGTTTTATCTGCGCTCCTAGAGACGGTGTTCCAACATCCTCAAAGAACTGGAGACCTGGGACACTTTTTTTTGTTCTGAACACAAAATCCTTTTTAAATGTTTAGTTTAAGGATGAAGGGTTTAGAGCTGATGAACACTGAGACCTTTAAGTACAGGTGGAGATAAAACACTCACACTGTGAGGATGATGATGATGAAGGTTTTCTGTTCTCTTCTGTATAATGAGGAGTTCTGTGTGGGACAAAACTGTTTTTTCCCCTTTTTGTTCTTTCCTTTCTTCTTCTTTCCTTTATCCTTCTTTTCTCTCCTCCCTTCTTTCTCTTTTATTTTCTTTACATATAAATTCCCTTATTATTTATATATTCATCTACTTACATCTTGTCATTGTTTGCATATTTTTAACTTGCACTAATAGTGTTTTTTAACTTCTGGTAAATAAAGTCTCTCTCTCTCTCTCTTTCTCTCTCTCTTTTGCTGTTTACTTGTGTTTATTGGTGTTTTTTGTGTTTATTTTTGTTTTTTGTGTTTATTTGTGTTTGTTGGTGTTTATTGGTGTTTGTTGGTGTTTATTTGTGTTTTCTGGTGTTTATTTGTGTTTATATATGTTTATTTGTGTTTGTTTGTCATTTGTTGGTGTTTATTTGTGTTTATTGGTGTTTTTTGTGTTTATTTTTGTTTTTTGTGTTTATTTGTGTTTGTTGGTGTTTATTGGTGTTTTTTGGTTTGGAGTTACACAGGGTTTTCATTTTATCTGCTGCTGTTGCCATTTGTTACAAAGTGTAAAGATTGTAAGAGCAGAGTGTAGTGTTAATGTAGTTGCCCCCCACACCCCCTGCGCCCCCCACGCACGCCCACGCACCCCCTGGACCCCCCATGCACCCCCCTGCACCCCCCATACCCCCCTCACTGTTTCTTTCAGATATACTGATATGATTGATTACATACAATATTTCTAAACCATCAATACAGAAAAATTTGAGCCAGTGTAGGATAAAGGTTACATTAATTATGTACATATGCCCCCTCTCCATCTCTCTCTCCCTCTCTCTCTCCCTCTCTCTCTCTCTCTCTCTGTCTCTCTCTCTCTCCCTCTCTCTCTCTGTCTCTCTCTCCCTCTCTCTCTCTCCCTCTCTCTCTCTCTCTCTCTCTCTCTGTCTCACCCTCTCTCTGTCTCTCTCTGTCTCTCTGTCTCTCTCTCTCTCTCTCTCTCTCTCTCTCTCTCTCTCTCTCTCTCTGTCTCTCTCTATCTCTCTCTCTCTCTCTGTCTCTCTCTCTCTCTCTCTCTCTCTCTCTCTGTCTCTCCCCCTCTCTCCCCCTCTCTCCCTCTCTCTCTCTCTCTCTCTCTCTCTCTCTCCCTCTCTCTCTCCCTCTCTCTCTCTCTCTCCCTCTCTCTCTCTCTCTCTCTCTCTCTCTCTGTCTCTCTCTCTGTCTCTCTCTCTCTCTGTCTCTCTCTCTCTCTCTCTCTGTCTCTCCCCCTCTCTCCCCCTCTCTCCCTCCGTCTTTCTCTCTCTCTCTCTCTCTCTCCCTCTCTCTCTCTCTCTCTCTCTGTCTCTCTCCCTCTCTCTCTCTCTCTCTCTCTCTCTCTCTCTCTCCCTCCCTCTCTCTCTCTCTCTCTCTCTCTCTCTCTGTGCTAGTGTTAGAGGATGTTGGATGTGTCGTTAGTGAACAGATTGATGTTTCTCTGCACTATTATTTCTTCAGGAGAGGGCAGTAAACAAACGTTGTTGGACAGACACTATATGGAAATGTGCGTTGTGCTCAGGGAGAGCAGTGAGTTATGGCTTTGCTATGGCGGCGCCAGTGTTATGGCTAATACACTCCCCGCACATTTATCTGCTACAAACACACCGGGGTCACGGCCAAATTGACATCGAATGGTCTGAATTAGCCGCACGCGTAGCTGCTGATTTATCCCCAGAGGAAAATTGCTTCTCCGGAGAGGGGGTGAATTTATACAACGGCTTTTTAAGGGTTTAATTGATGGTGGTGTGGGAGGTGCAGCCGTGTCGAGAGGCCGCCGATTTCAATTTAACCTCACACACACACACACACTGAACAATTAAAAAGCACAACTCAATCTGATTTAGACCTTTTAATTAGATTAGACATGGCACAGTGAATATGAGGTTAAAGTGTGTGTGTGTGTATGTGTGTATGTGTGTGTGTGTGTGTGTGTATGTGTGTGTGTGTGTGTGTCGACATGTTTATCTTGTGAATGATTTGATCTGTTTGAATGAGTCACTCAGGTGAATGAATCAGTGTTTGTCACTCTGCACTGACTCAGTTGTTTTCTTCAGTTTTCTGCTGCAGACTTCACACACGTTTACACACACACACACACACACACACACAAACACACACACACACACACAAACACGTTCCCGATGTTCCTGAATTCTCATGATTCCCAGCACAACGATACCAGAGTTAATGACAAAATGGAAATCATTTTCACACACTAGTTGTCTGTAATTTTTTTTGATAATATTCTCATCGTTTTATTGATTCACTTCAGTCTTCACCTTTAAATCAATACATGCAGTGTGCAGTGTGTGTGTGTGTGTGTGTGTGTGTGTGTGTGAGATTGAATTTACAATAATGTAAAATAACACCAAATAGCAGGGATTTCTCTCTATTTTCCTCGACTCCTGCGTTTGATGTCTGCTTTAGACTGAACACCCGAACAAGCGAAGCAGCTAAATGACTCACTGAACAAACCTCAATGAATCATTTAACTAAACTGACTCAGAGACTCATCTAAAAACTATATAACTATAAAACTCTGTTACTGACACACAAACTGAAATCATTTCTAAATGTACATTTCTAGAAGCTAAGTTCTATGTAGCATCATAAATAACCCTGTTCCTCAGGGTAAAGGCTCTTCGTAGAACCCATTTTGGGCCCAATAATTATTTGTGTTAATACACTGGAACCCCTCACATGGGTCTCCACGTTCTCCAGTGAACACCATCACACACACCTCAATGCACCACAGCATCGACATCTGTGCGTCTACAACAACTCTACTACTTTTAATGATATGATAAAGGGGCGTGTCTCTGAAGGGAAGGGGCAGAGTCTTTCAGGGAGTGGTCATCGTGTCATGATACGGTGTTTATTGTACGTTTACTGAGTGTGTTGTCAGTAAGATGGAGCGACTGATGGAGTGTAATTATCTCTTCTCTGCTGCAGGTGTCATTTAACTTCACTTAATTGGTTAATTGGCTTCTGTTTCCTCTCCTTAATTGGAGTATAGACTGATTAATTACAGCAGTAGTGTCAGTTATATTCATGATGCTAAGCTAATGAGCCATCCTCCATCAAAGTCATGTCTAACATGCTAGCAAAGCTAATGAGATTCTAATGTATTCAGTTCAGTTGAGCAAACAGCAAGGCTGTGTGTGTGTGTGTGTGTGTCTGTGTGTGTTTGGAAGAGGTCTGATACAAGTAGACAGAGAGAGAGAGAGAGAGAGAGAGAGAGAGTAAAGGAGTAAAAGAGGAGATGTGTAAGATACACAAAGTTCTTCTGTTTTTTGAAGAGCTGTGTCTGTGTCTGTGTGTGTGTGTGTGTGTGTGTGTGTGTGTTTGTGCAATTCATATTTTCTGAATGTAAATCAGGTGTGTAATGTTAGAATCAATTCCCTCTGCATCACTGTATTGAGCAGAAAATCTGAAGAGTGCAGAAAAATAATCCCTGAGCTCTGAGCCACAACGCTAGCTAGAATTAGCACTTAGCATTAGCCATGTTTTAATTCTCAAAAACAGAGAGACAGAAATAGAGAGAGAAAAAAGGAGAGACAGAAAGAGAGGTAGAAAAAAGAGAGAGAGAGACAGGGAGAAAGACAGAGAGACAGAAAGAGAGACAGAGAAAGAGAGACAGAAAGAAAGAGACAGAGAGAGAAACTGAAAGAGAGACAGACAGACAGACAGAAAGAAAGAAAGAAAGAAAGAAAGAAAGAAAGAAAGAAAGAAAGAAAGAAAGAAAGAAAGAAAGACACTGACTCTCTCCATGGATGAATATATAACTGGTAAATTTAAAGGTCACAGGAAGAAAGTGTGTTACAAAAGATTTAAATACTCTCTCTCTCTCTCTCTCTCTCTCTCTCTCACACACACACACACACACACAGAGAGAGAGAGAGAGAGAGAGAGAGAAAGAGAGAGAGAGACTGCTGACAGTGTAAAATAAACTGAAAGGAGGGAAAGAAGAGGTAGGCATGCAGGAAGCAGAAGAAAATAAATAATAACTGCACTTCAACTCACAGCTGTCTATGTAAAATACATCCACAAGCCACACCCACCTCATTAATATTCATAAGCAGCCAGTAAACCAGCTAATGGTTAGTTGTGTACTTTAAATTTATTAAATAAACACAGTGGTGATTTTTTTCTCTCCTGCAGGTGGACGCTGAGTGTGTCTGTTTACCCCAAACCCCCCCCCCCCCCCATTCACCCCAGTGTTTCAGCTCTACATTCATGTTTTCAGTAAAAAGTCTGAGATTTTGGTTACAATTTGACACGACTGTTTGGATTTAAACATCTGCAGCTGCTACACAAACACACACAACTCATTTACACAACACACACACACACACACACAACTCATTTACACAACACACACACAACTCATTTACACAACACACACACACACACACAACTCATTTACACAACACACACACACACACACAACTCATTTACACAACACACACACACACACACAACTCATTTACACAACACACACACACACACACAACTCATTTACACAACACACACACACACACAACTCATTTACACAACACACACACACACAACTCATTTACACAACACACACACACACACACAACTCATTTACACAACACACACAACTCATTTACACAACACACACACACACACACAACTCATTTACACAACACACACAACTCATTTACACAACACACACACACACACACAACTCATTTACACAACACACACACACACACACAACTCATTTACACAACACACACACACACACAACTCATTTACACAACACACACACACACAACTCATTTACACAACACACACACACACACACAACTCATTTACACAACACACACACACACAACTCATTTACACAACACACACACACACAACTCATTTACACAACACACACACACACAACTCATTTACACAACACACACACACACACAACTCATTTACACAACACACACACACAACTCATTTACACAACACACACACACACAACTCATTTACACAACACACACACACACAACTCATTTACACAACACACACACACACACACACAACTCATTTACACAACACACACACACACAACTCATTTACACAACACACACACACACAACTCATTTACACAACACACACACACACACAACTCATTTACACAACACACACACACACAACTCATTTACACAACACACACACACAACTCATTTACACAACACACACACACACAACTCATTTACACAACACACACACACACACAACTCATTTACACAACACACACACACACCTCATTTACACAACACACACACACAACTCATTTACACAACACACACACACACACAACTCATTTACACAACACACACACACAACTCATTTACACAACACACACACACACACCTCATTTACACAACACACACACACAACTCATTTACACAACACACACACACACACACACAACTCATTTACACAACACACACACACACACACACACAACTCATTCACACAACACACACACACACAACTCATTTACACAACACACACACACACACACACACAACTCATTCACACAACACACACACACACAACTCATTTACACAACACACACACACAACTCATTTACACAACACACACACACACAACTCATTTACACAACACACACACACACAACTCATTTACACAACACACACACACAACTCATTTACACAACACACACACACACACAACTCATTTACACAACACACACACACAACTCATTTACACAACACACACACACACACAACTCATTTACACAACACACACACACACACAACTCATTTACACAACACACACACACAACTCATTTACACAACACACACACACACACAACTCATTTACACAACACACACACACACAACTCATTTACACAACACACACACAACTCATTTACACAACACACACACAACTCATTTACACAACACACACACACACACAACTCATTTACACAACACACACACACACAACTCATTTACACAACACACACACACACACAACTCATTTACACAACACACACACACACACAACTCATTTACACAACACACACACACAACTCATTTACACAACACACACACACACACAACTCATTTACACAACACACACACAACTCATTTACACAACACACACACAACTCATTTACACAACACACACACACACACAACTCATTTACACAACACACACACAACTCATTTACACAACACACACACACACACACACAACTCATTTACACACACACACACACACAACTCATTTACACAACACACACACACACACAACTCATTTACACAACACACACACAACTCATTTACACAACACACACAGACACACAACTCATTTACACAACACACACACACACAACTAATTTACACAACACACACACACAACTCATTTACACAACACACACAACTCATTTACACAACACACACACACAACTCATTTACACAACACACACACACACAACTCATTTACACAACACACACACACAACTCATTTACACAACACACACACACACACAACTCATTTACACAACACACACACACACACAACTCATTTACACAACACACACACACACAACTCATTTACACAACACACACACAACTCATTTACACAACACACACACACACAACTCATTTACACAACACACACACACACAACTCATTTACACAACACACACACACACACAACTCATTTACACAACACACACACAACTCATTTACACAACACACACACACACACAACTCATTTACACAACACACACACACACAACTCATTTACACAACACACACACAACTCATTTACACAACACACACACACACAACTCATTTACACAACACACACAGACACACACAACTCATTTACACAACACACACACACACAACTCATTTACACAACACACACACAACTCATTTACACACACACACACAGACACAACTCATTTACACAACACACACAGACACACAGACACACAACTCATTTACACACACACACAACTCATTTACACAACACACACACACACACAACTCATTTACACAACACACACAGACACACAGACACACAACTCATTTACACAACACACACACAACTCATTTACACAACACACACACACACACAACTCATTTACACAACACACACACAACTCATTTACACAACACACACACACACACAACTCATTTACACAACACACACACACACACAACTCATTTACACAACACACACACACACACAACTCATTTACACACACACACACAGACACAACTCATTTACACAACACACACAGACACACAGACACACAACTCATTTACACACACACACAACTCATTTACACAACACACACACACACAACTCATTTACACAACACACACAGACACACAGACACACAACTCATTTACACAACACACACACAACTCATTTACACAACACACACACACACACAACTCATTTACACAACACACACACAACTCATTTACACAACACACACACACACACAACTCATTTACACAACACACACAGACACACAACTCATTTACACAACACACACACACACACAACTCATTTACACAACACACACACAACTCATTTACACAACACACACACACACAACTCATTTACACAACACACACAGACACACAACTCATTTACACAACACACACACACACACACAACTCATTTACACAACACACACAGACACACACAACTCATTTACACAACACACACACACACAACTCATTTACACAACACACACACACACAACTCATTTATACAACACACACACAACTCATTTACACAACACACACACACACAACTCATTTATACAACACACACACAACTCATTTACACAACACACACACACAACTCATTTACACAACACACACACAACTCATTTACACAACACACACACACAACTCATTTACACACACACACACAGACACACAACTCATTTACACAACACACACACACACACAACTCATTTACACACACACACAGACACACAACTCATTTACACACACACACACACACACAACTCATTTACACAACACACACACAGACACACAACTCATTTACACACACACACACACACAACTCATTTACACACACACACACAGACACACAACTCATTTACACACACACACACACACAACTCATTTACACAACACACACACACACACAACTCATTTACACACACACACACAGACACACAACTCATTTACACACACACACACACACACACACACACAACTCATTTACACACACACACACAGACACACAACTCATTTACACAACACACACACACACAACTCATTTACACACACACACACAGACACACAACTCATTTACACACACACACACACAACTCATTTACACACACACACACACAGACACACAACTCATTTACACACACACACACACAGACACACAACTCATTTACACACACACACACACAACTCATTTACACACACACACACAACTCATTTACACAACACACACACACACACAACTCATTTACACACACACACACAGACACACAACTCATTTACACACACACACACACACAACTCATTTACACAACACACACACAGACACACAACTCATTTACACACACACACACACAACTCATTTACACACACACACACACAGACACACAACTCATTTACACACACACACACACAGACACACAACTCATTTACACACACACACACACAACTCATTTACACACACACACACAACTCATTTACACAACACACACACACACACAACTCATTTACACACACACACACACACACACACAACTCATTTACACACACACACAACTCATTTACACAACACACACACACACACAACTCATTTACACACACACACACACACACAACTCATTTACACAACACACACACACACAACTCATTTACACACACACACACACACACAACTCATTTACACAACACACACACACACACACAACTCATTTACACACACACACACACAGACACACAACTCATTTACACACACACACACACAGACACACAACTCATTTACACACACACACACACAGACACACACACATTACACTGTAAATACTGTATATATATATAACCCATTATCACATGACAGTTAACGCACTGTTAGTAGAAAACTGTTATATATCTCAGTTAAATAAAATAGATAAAGATCCAGGTTAGAACACTCGACCATTCTGTTTGTTTCAGTGAGAAATTTATATACATAAAAATGTAATCCTGAGTCACTTTATTCCTGTATGAAATGTTAAAAGTGCTATACAGATAGAATTGTGTGTGTGTGTGTGTGTGTGTGTGTGTGTGTGTGAAAGATATAAAATAAGATTAGTGTTAAGCCTTTCAGTATAGAGCTGCACTCTTCAGAAGTCAGAAGGACAGGTGATGTTAGCGCTAAAAGGGAAGGCAGTGACGTCACAGTGACACCTTGACATGTGCCCCGCGGTACTTCCGCCTGCGATACACACTAACATGGTAAATAGTAGAATCTCAATCTCTCTCTCTCTCTCTCTCTCTCTCTCTCTCTCTCTGTGTCTGAGCGCATTATTTATAGTTAACTCCACTAGGGGGCGCGCACACTCCTTTGATACTCTCTCTCTCTCTCACACACACACACACACACACAGATATATTTAAAATGTTATTCACTTCTTTATTTTTCATGATTTGTATTCAGTAGATTTATTTATACTGATAAAAATATTATAATGATAAAATTAATTATAAAAATATTTCTCTTCATATATTCAATACATGTATGATAATTACAGTTTAGTAATAATAATAATAATAATAATAATAATAATAATAAGTAGAAAAAGAAGAAGAAGAATTTAAAAAATCTTTTTTTTCTGGAGGATAATCTGAGCTGCTCTCTGATTGGCTGGAGAGACTTTTCCTCCGTCGTGCACCTGTTCCTCCTGCTGAAGCTCTATTGGCTGTATGTGCTGTCAGTCTTGTCTGCTTGGCCCCACCCACCTTCTGGAGTCCGGAGGCTCCCGGTTTCGGGAGAAACACACACGGGCAACTTCATCCGCGCGCACACCACAGCGCGAGGAGAGGACTTCCGGTTGCTGCACGCTGAAAATGAACGAAGGAAGAATAATTTAGAGAATTATTTAGTTGGAATTAAAAAGCGGGAGTGTTTATTCATTATTTCATTAGATTTTTATTCCTATTACGCACGAGGCTTCACGCGCACTGCTCTGTTCATCCGGAGCGTCCTGACCGAATTTCAAACTTTTCTTCATCTAAAAAGCAGACGGAAAAAAACAACAACAAAAAACTCACCCTGGAGAAAAAAATACAAACAGCTGGATATTTATTTGAATGAAGTGTTTTTTTTTCTTTTAAAGAAAAACAAACAAACAAAATGTTTTTCTTAATTTTATTTCCGGTGAAGATTTTCGTGAGCTGGTCTCGTGCAGGATGATGATGAAGATGATTGTGTTGAAGCAGCACAGATACAATACGGATTAAGTACGGAGTTAAACACACACACACACACACACACACACACACGGGCGCGCAGAGGATGATGAAGATGAAGACGCAGCGGTGTGTGTGGAGAAGCCCGTTTCCGGTTCTGGTCCTACTGTCCGGCTGTCTTTATCGGGGTATGATACACACACACACACACACACACACACACTGCTCACGGAGCGCGCGCTGCTGCATGCACATTGACCGGAATCCGGTAGCGCGCGCGCTGTGCTATGAGAAGTTGCACGGAAGATAAAAGAAAATCTGATCTGATTTAGTTTTTTATTTAAATGGATTAAATGAATAAAATTATAATTCAGTACTTAAATGTTTAACTAGAAACATCCAGAGGATTTATAAACAGTCACATGGGGAGAGGAGTTACATTTCCAAAAAAAAAAGAATTTATATTTACATTTACATTTATACTCACACATT
>NC_080731.1:30000-40000 GCF_019097595.1 Hemibagrus wyckioides
CACTTTAATCCACATTCACACTGTAATCCACATTCACACTTTAATCCACATTCACACTTTAATCCACATTCACACTTTAATCCACATTCACACTGTAATCCACATTCACACTTTAATCCACATTCACACTGTAATCCACATTCACACTTTAATCCACATTCACACTGTAATCCACATTCACACTTTAATCCACATTCACACTTTAATCCAGATTCACACTTTAATCCACATACACACTGTAATCCACAATCACACATTAATCCACATTCACACTGTAATCCAAATTCAAACTTTAATCACATTCACACTGTAATCCACATTCACACTGTAATCCACATACACACTGTAATCCACAATCACACATTAATCCACATACACACTGTAATCCACATTCACACATTAATCCACATTGACACTGTAATCCACATTCACACTTTAATCCACATTCACACTGTAATCCAGATTCACACTGTAATCCACATTCACACTTTAATACACATTCACACTTTAATCCACATTCACACTTTAATCACATTCACACTGTAATCCACATTCACACTTTAATACACATTCACACTTTAATCCACATTCACACTTTAATCACATTCACACTGTAATCCACATTCACACTGTAATCCACATTCACACTGTAATCCACATACACACTGTAATCCACAATCACACATTAATCCACATACACACTGTAATCCACATACACACTGTAATCCACATTCACACATTAATCCACATTGACACTGTAATCCACATTCACACTTTAATCCACATTCACACTGTAATCCACATTCAAACTGTAATCCACATTCACACTTTAATCCAGATTCACACTTTAATCCACATACACACTGTAATCCACAATCACACATTAATCCACATTCACACTGTAATCCAAATTCACACTTTAATCCACATTCAAACTGTAATCCACATTCACACTTTAATCCACATTCACACATTAATCCACATTCACACTGTAATCCACATTCACACTGTAATCCACATTCACACTTTAATCCAGATTCACACTTTAATCCACATTCACACATTAATCCACATTCACACTGTAATCCACATACACACTTTAATCCACAATCACACATTAATCCACATTCACACTGTAATCCACATACACACTGTAATCCACATACACACTGTAATCCACATTCACATTTTAAAACACATACACACTGTAATCCACAATCACACATTAATCCACATTCACATTTTAAAACACATACACACTGTAATCCACAATCACACATTAATCCACATTCACACTGTAATCCAAATTCACACTTTAATCCACGTTCAAACTGTAATCCACATACACACTGTAATCCACATTCACACTTTAATCCAGATTCACACTTTAATCCAGATTCACACTTTAATCCACATTCACACATTAATCCACATTCACATTTTAAAACACATTCACACTGTAATCCACATTCACACTGTAATCCAGATTCACACTTTAATCCACATTCACACTTTAATCCACATTCACACTGTAATCCACATTCACACTGTAATCCACATTCACACTGTAATCCACATTCACACTTTAATCCACATACACACTGTAATCCACATTCACACTTTAATCCACATACACACTGTAATCCACATTCACACTGTAATCCACATTCACACTTTAATCCACATTCACACTGTAATCCACATACACACTGTAATCCACATTCACACTTTAATCCACATTCACACTGTAATCCACATTCACACTGTAATCCACATACACACTGTAATCCACATTCACACTGTAATCCACATTCACACTGTAATCCACATTCACACTTTAATCCACATTCACACTGTAATCCACATTCACACTTTAATCCAGATTCACACTTTAATCCACATTCACACTGTAATCCAAATTCACACTTCTATCCACATTCACACTTTAATCCACATACACACTGTAATCCACATTCACTCTGTAATCCACATACACACCTTAATCCACATTCACACTTTAATCCACATTCACACTTTAATCCACATACACACTGTAATCCACATACACACTGTAATCCACATTCACTCTGTAATCCACATTCACACATTAATCCACATTCACACTGTAATCCACATACACACTGTAATCCACATTCACACTTTAATCCACATTCACACTGTAATCCAGATTCACACTTTAATCCACATACACACTGTAATCCACATTCACACTGTAATCCACAGTCACACTTTAATCCACATTCACACTGTAATCCACATTCACACTGTAATCCACATTCACACTGTAATCCACATTCACACATTAATCCACATTCACACTGTAATCCACATTCACACTTTAATCCACATACACACTGTAATCCACATTCACACTTTAATCCACATACACACTGTAATCCAGATTCACACTTTAATCCACATACACACTGTAATCCACATTCACACTGTAATCCACAGTCACACTTTAATCCACATTCACACTGTGATCCACATACACACTGTAATCCACATTCACACTTTAATCCACATACACACTGTAATCCACATTCACACTTTAATCCACATTCACACTGTAATCCACATTCACACTGTAATCCACATTCACACTTTAATCCACATTCACACTGTAATCCACATTCACACTTTAATCCAGATTCACACTTTAATCCACATTCACACTGTAATCCACAATCACACATTAATCCACATACACACTGTAATCCACATACACACTGTAATCCACAATCACACATTAATCCACATTCACACTGTAATCCACGTTCACACTGTAATCCAGATTCACACTTTAATCCACATTCACACTTTAATCCACATTCACACTGTAATCCACATTCACACTGTAATCCACATTCACACTTTAATCCAGATTCACACTTTAATCCACATTCACACTGTAATCCAAATTCACACTTCTATCCACATTCACACTTTAATCCACATACACACTGTAATCCACATTCACTCTGTAATCCACATACACACCTTAATCCACATTCACACTTTAATCCACATTCACACTTTAATCCACATACACACTGTAATCCACATACAAACTGTAATCCACATTCACTCTGTAATCCACATTCACACATTAATCCACATTCACACTGTAATCCACATACACACTGTAATCCACATTCACACTTTAATCCACATTCACACTGTAATCCAGATTCACACTTTAATCCACATACACACTGTAATCCACATTCACACTGTAATCCACAGTCACACTTTAATCCACATTCACACTGTAATCCACATTCACACTGTAATCCACATTCACACTTTAATCCACATTCACACTGTAATCCACATTCACACTGTAATCCACATTCACACATTAATCCACATTCACACTGTAATCCACATTCACACTTTAATCCACATTCACACTGTAATCCACATTCACACTTTAATCCACATTCACACTTTAATCCAGATTCACACTTTAATCCACATACACACTGTAATCCACAATCACACATTAATCCACATTCACACTGTAATCCAAATTCAAACTTTAATCCACATTCAAACTGTAATCCACATACACGCTGTAATCCACATTCACACTGTAATCCACAGTCACACTTTAATCCACATACACACTGTAATCCACATTCACACTGTAATCCACATTCACACTTTAATCCACATTCACACTGTAATCCACATTCACACTGTAATCCACATTCACACATTAATCCACATTCACACTGTAATCCACATTCACACTTTAATCCACATTCACACTTTAATCCACATACACACTGTAATCCACAATCACACATTAATCCACATTCACACTGTAATCCAAATTCAAACTTTAATCCACATTCAAACTGTAATCCACATTCACACTTTAATCCAGATTCACACTTTAATCCACATTCACACTTTAATCCACATACACACTGTAATCCACAATCACACATTAATCCACATTCACACTGTAATCCACATTCACACTGTAATCCACATTCACACTGTAATCCACATACACACTGTAATCCACATTCACACTTTAATCCAGATTCACACTTTAATCCAGATTCACACATTAATCCACATTCACACTGTAATCCACATACACACTGTAATCCACATTCACACTGTAATCCACATACACACTGTAATCCACATTCACACTTTAATCCACATTCACACTGTAATCCAGATTCACACTTTAATCCAGATACACACTTTAATCCACATTCACACTGTAATCCACAATCACACATTAATCCACATTCACACTGTAATCCACATACACACTGTAATCCACATACACACTGTAATCCACAATCACACATTAATCCACATTCACACTGTAATCCACATTCACACTTTAATCCACATTCACACTGTAATCCACATTCACACTTTAATCCACATTCACACTGTAATCCACATTCACACTGTAATCCACATTCACACTTTAATCCACATTCACACTGTAATCCACATTCACACTGTAATCCACATTCACACTTTAATCCACATTCACACTGTAATCCACATTCACACTTTAATCCACATTCACACTGTAATCCACATACTAATCCACAAACACACATTAATCCACATTCACACTGTAATCCACATACACACTGTAATCCACATTCACACTTTAATCCACATTCACACTTTAATCCACATTCACACTGTAATCCACATACACACTGTAATCCACATTCACACATTAATCCACATTCACACTGTAATCCACATTCACACTTTAATCCACATTCACACTGTAATCCAAATTCACACTTTAATCCACATTCAAACTGTAATCCACATTCACACTTTAATCCAGATTCACACTTTAATCCACATACACACTGTAATCCACAATCACACATTAATCCACATTCACACTGTAATCCAAATTCACACTTTAATCCACATTCACACTGTAATCCACATTCACACTTTAATCCACATTCACACTTTAATCCACATACACACTGTAATCCACATTCACACTTTAATCCACATTCACACTGTAATCCACATTCACACTGTAATCCACATTCACACTTTAATCCACATTCACACTGTAATCCACATTCACACTTTAATCCAGATTCACACTTTAATCCACATTCACACTGTAATCCACAATCACACATTAATCCACATACACACTGTAATCCACATACACACTGTAATCCACATACACACTGTAATCCACAATCACACATTAATCCACATTCACACTGTAATCCACGTTCACACTGTAATCCAGATTCACACTTTAATCCACATTCACACTTTAATCCACATTCACACTGTAATCCACATTCACACTGTAATCCACATTCACACTTTAATCCAGATTCACACTTTAATCCACATTCACACTGTAATCCAAATTCACACTTCTATCCACATTCACACTTTAATCCACATACACACTGTAATCCACATTCACTCTGTAATCCACATACACACCTTAATCCACATTCACACTTTAATCCACATTCACACTTTAATCCACATACACACTGTAATCCACATACAAACTGTAATCCACATTCACTCTGTAATCCACATTCACACATTAATCCACATTCACACTGTAATCCACATACACACTGTAATCCACATTCACACTTTAATCCACATTCACACTGTAATCCAGATTCACACTTTAATCCACATACACACTGTAATCCACATTCACACTGTAATCCACAGTCACACTTTAATCCACATTCACACTGTAATCCACATTCACACTGTAATCCACATTCACACTTTAATCCACATTCACACTGTAATCCACATTCACACATTAATCCACATTCACACTGTAATCCACATTCACACTTTAATCCACATTCACACTGTAATCCACATTCACACTTTAATCCACATTCACACTTTAATCCAGATTCACACTTTAATCCACATACACACTGTAATCCACAATCACACATTAATCCACATTCACACTGTAATCCAAATTCACACTTTAATCCAGATTCACACTTTAATCCACATTCACACTGTAATCCACAATCACACATTAATCCACATACACACTGTAATCCACATACACACTGTAATCCACAATCACACATTAATCCACATTCACACTGTAATCCACGTTCACACTGTAATCCAGATTCACACTTTAATCCACATTCACACTTTAATCCACATTCACACTGTAATCCACATTCACACTGTAATCCACATTCACACTTTAATCCAGATTCACACTTTAATCCACATTCACACTGTAATCCAAATTCACACTTCTATCCACATTCACACTTTAATCCACATACACACTGTAATCCACATTCACTCTGTAATCCACATACACACCTTAATCCACATTCACACTTTAATCCACATTCACACTTTAATCCACATACACACTGTAATCCACATACAAACTGTAATCCACATTCACTCTGTAATCCACATTCACACATTAATCCACATTCACACTGTAATCCACATACACACTGTAATCCACATACACACTTTAATCCACATTCACACTGTAATCCAGATTCACACTTTAATCCACATACACACTGTAATCCACATTCAAACTGTAATCCACATTCACACTTTAATCCACATTCACACTTTAATCCACATTCACACTGTAATCCAGATTCACACTGTAATCCACATTCACACTTTAATCCACATTCACACTGTAATCCACATTCACACTTTAATCCACATTCACACTGTAATCCACATTCACATTTTAATCCAGATTCACACTGTAATCCAGATTCACACTGTAATCCACATTCACACTGTAATCCACATTCACACTTTAATCCACATTCACACTTTAATCCACATTCACACTTTAATCACATTCACACTGTAATCCACATTCACACTGTAATCCACATTCACACTGTAATCCACATTCACACTTTAATCCACATTCACACTTTAATCACATTCACACTGTAATCCACATTCACACTGTAATCCACATACACACTGTAATCCACAATCACACATTAATCCACATACACACTGTAATCCACATTCACACTTTAATCCACATTCACACTTTAATCCAGATTCACACTTTAATCCACATTCACACTGTAATCCACAATCACACATTAATCCACAATCACACTGTAATCCAAATTCAAACTTTAATCCACATTCAAACTGTAATCCACATTCACACTTTAATCCAGATTCACACTTTAATCCACATTCACACTTTAATCCACATACACACTGTAATCCACAATCACACATTAATCCACATTCACACTGTAATCCACATTCACACTGTAATCCACATACACACTGTAATCCACATTCACACTTTAATCCAGATTCACACTTTAATCCAGATTCACACATTAATCCACATTCACACTGTAATCCACATACACACTGTAATCCACATTCACACTGTAATCCACATACACACTGTAATCCACATTCACACTTTAATCCACATTCACACTGTAATCCAGATTCACACTTTAATCCAGATACACACTTTAATCCACATTCACACTGTAATCCACAATCACACATTAATCCACATTCACACTGTAATCCACATACACACTGTAATCCACATACACACTGTAATCCACAATCACACATTAATCCACATTCACACTGTAATCCACATTCACACTGTAATCCACATTCACACTTTAATCCACATTCACACTGTAATCCACATTCACACTTTAATACACATTCACACTGTAATCCACATTCACACTGTAATCCACATTCACACTTTAATCCACATTCACACTGTAATCCACATTCACACTGTAATCCACATTCACACTTTAATCCACATTCACACTGTAATCCACATTCACACTTTAATCCACATTCACACTGTAATCCACATACTAATCCACAAACACACATTAATCCACATTCACACTGTAATCCACATTCACACTTTAATCCACATTCACACTTTAATCCACATTCACACTGTAATCCACATACACACTGTAATCCACATTCACACATTAATCCACATTCACACTGTAATCCACATTCACACTGTAATCCACATTCACACTGTAATCCAAATTCACACTTTAATCCACATTCAAACTGTAATCCACATTCACACTTTAATCCAGATTCACACTTTAATCCACATACACACTGTAATCCACAATCACACATTAATCCACATTCACACTGTAATCCAAATTCACACTTTAATCCACATTCACACTTTAATCCACATTCACACATTAATCCACATTCACACTGTAATCCACATACACACTGTAATCCACATTCACACTTTAATCCACATTCACACTTTAATCCACATTCACACTGTAATCCACAATCACACATTAATCCACATTCACACTGTAATCCACATTCACACTGTAATCCACATACACACTGTAATCCACATACACACTATAATCCACAATCACACATTAATCCACATTCACACTGTAATCCACATACACACTGTAATCCACATTCACACATTAATCCACATTCACACTGTAATCCACATTCACACTGTAATCCACATTCACACTGTAATCCGCATTCACACTGTAATCCACATACACACTGTAATCCACATTCACACTTTAATCCACATTCACACTTTAATCCAGATTCACACTTTAATCCACATTCACACTGTAATCCACAATCACACATTAATCCACATTCACACTGTAATCCACATACACACTGTAATCCACATACACACTGTAATCCACATTCACACTTTAATCCACATTCACACTTTAATCCACATTCACACTGTAATCCACAATCACACATTAATCCACATTCACACTGTAATCCACATTCACACTGTAATCCACATACACACTGTAATCCACATACACACTATAATCCACAATCACACATTAATCCACATTCACACTGTAATCCACATACACACTGTAATCCACATTCACACTGTAATCCACATACACACTGTAATCCACATACACACTGTAATCCACAATCACACATTAATCCACATTCACACTGTAATCCACATTCACACTGTAATCCACATTCACACTTTAATCCAGATTCACACATTAATCCACATTCACACTGTAATCCACATACACACTGTAAACCACATTCACTCTGTAATTCACATACACACTTTAATCCACATTCACACTGTAATCCACATACACGCTGTAATCCACATTCACTCTGTAATCCACATTCACACTTTAATCCACATACACACTTTAATCCACATTCACACTTTAATCCACATTCACACTTTAATCCACATTCACACTGTAATCCGCATTCACACTGTAATCCACATACACACTGTAATCCACATTCACACTTTAATCCACATTCACACTTTAATCCAGATTCACACTTTAATCCACATTCACACTGTAATCCACAATCACACATTAATCCACATTCACACTGTAATCCACATACACACTGTAATCCACATACACACTGTAATCCACATTCACACTGTAATCCACATACACACTGTAATCCACATTCACACTTTAATCCACATTCACACTGTAATCCACATTCACACTTTAATCCAGATTCACACTTTAATCCACATTCACACTGTAATCCACAATCACACATTAATCCACATTCACACTGTAATCCACAGACACACTGTAATCCACATACACACTGTAATCCACAATCACACATTAATCCACATTCACACTGTAATCCACATACACACTGTAATCCACATTCACACTTTAATCCACATTCACACTTTAATCCACATTCACACTGTAATCCACAATCACACATTAATCCACATTCACACTGTAATCCACAGACACACTGTAATCCACATACACACTGTAATCCACAATCACACATTAATCCACATTCACACTTTAATCCACATACACACTGTAATCCACATTCACACTTTAATCCACATTCACACTGTAATCCACATTCACACTGTAAT
>NC_080731.1:45000-52500 GCF_019097595.1 Hemibagrus wyckioides
ACAGCCTCATTTTATTCTGCTGCTGGGGTTGAGTTTCCCTACAGGTGATAGCTCTGGTTCATGTGTACTGTAATATGGTCAATAATGGTCATAATGAGTCAGTGTGTGGGGGTTAGTAGGTGTTGTTCAGGGTTAAAGCGTCAGTGTGTGGGGGTTAGTAGATGTTAGTAGGTGCTCATCAGCTCCATTCCTCTGTCTCTGTTCTGATGGACTAAATCCTCTGGAGATATGTCACGTCACCTCACGTATTGTTGATGAGTCCCTTCCTCCAGTCAGTTTGTGATGAAATATAATTAAAAATAATAAAGTTTTTAAAGAATGAATAATCTCTTGATATCTGGTGAAACACTGAGCTGTGATAAGTCACAGTTCTGATATTCTATCGTCAGATCAGCAGCTGGAGCTGCTGCAGTTTACTGCTGATGCTGTGAGACGCCGTGGTGATGAACTGGAATTTCATTTCCTTTGGTGTTTACTGGCTTTGTCCCAGTTGATGTTTCTAATCATGTATTTAATGCTGACTCTTCTCCATGTTCTCCATGTTCTCTGTGTTCTCCGTGTTCTCTGTGCTCTCTGTGCTCTCACATTTCTGACCAATTTCAGCTCTACACACAGCGCAGACAATGTGAGAGAGACAGACCTAGAGACAGACAGAGAGACAGACAGGTTAAAGGATACAGTGTGTTTATTCTTTATAAATATTAATGCGTCCCTGTAAAGAAAGTTTTCCTGTTTAATGAAACTCTTCCTGAATGTGTTGTGTTACTACTTCCTGTATTCTGTGAGGGAGGGAGGGAGGGAGGGAGAGAAAGAGATGGAGTGATAGAGGTGTAGGAGGTGAGTCCTGTTGGAGTAGATGAAGTAATTAACACTCGTTACAGAAGGTGAGGGGACGCTTTAGGGCGGCGTTCCAGTTAGCATAATTATACACCTCATTATGCAAATAAAGGAGGAAGTGTCTTTTACTTCACTGATGACCTCCTACAGAGAGGGGGGGAGGGAGAGAGAGAGAGAGAGAAAGAGAGGGGGGGTAGGAGAGATAGATCACTCACAGAGAGAGAGAGAGAGAGAGAGAGACAGAGACAGTGACAGACAGACAGAGGGAGAGAAAGATCACACAGAGTGTGTGTGTGTTGAATTCAGGGGGCCTTCAGATCTGTGGCTTGACCTCTACAGACACTACAGAAAGAGTGTGTGTGTGTGTGTGTGTGTGAGAGAGAGAGAGAGAGAGAGAGATGAGTCAAGGCTCTCGTTAACGGCCTCAACATGTTACTCATCCCACAGAGTTTCTGGCACGGTTCACACACACACACACACTGATGGTGACCTTGCTGTAGAGCTTATAACTCTGTGTGTGTGTGTGTGTGTGTGTGTGTGTTGGCAGCAGCTCAGTCACATTTTACACTAATTGGTTCGTCTGCTCTTATTCCCTAATTTCCTCTTCAGACCCCTCCTGTAGCGCGCACTACTTAACACACTGGATAGATGCTCCTCAGGGGGGCGGAGTCTGTGGTGTTCTGGAGGTGATCCAATTAGAACCCATTTCCTCTCTTGTCCTGGACTCAGACAGAACCACAACCCTAGCTCTTTGAGAGAACGTTCCATCTCACTTCCTGTGTTCAGAGTTTGAATCTGTTTGAACTTGACTCACACTCTTGTTGTGGCTTCCACAATGTTCTCTTCATCTTCTCTGCTGGACTGCTTGCTCCTGACAGATGTGCTGAAGGTTTCTCAGGGCTGAGGCTCTCCTGCAGTTCACTCCACAGATGGTGATCATGTCTTTCACACTGGCGGTTGTTCAGATTAAACACTTCATCCTTCTCCTAAAGACTGCTGATCATCTGCACACTTCAGTCTGGCTTTTCTAACCTGGTCTTGGACTAGCGTCTCCTTCCTTGTGTGACATTTTGGACCATGGCAATGCAGAACTCTCTGAATGGAGGAACAGATTTGGTGCCTGATGCCTCCATCTGATTCACCAGGTCTTTTGTTGGTGTTTTGGGTTTTATTTAAATCTTATGGACTGGGCAGTTTGTTCAGTGCAGGGAGTTAATTTGCTTCTCCTTCCTGAAGGACGCTGTGTCTGTGTGCTCATCACATCGTGATATCTTCAGGACATTTTTTTGGAGCTTGAGGAGTTTTTGGAGTTTGAGGGTTTTCTGGAGTTTGTGGAGGGGTTTGTGGAGTTTGTGGAGGGGTTTGTGGAGTTTGTGGAGGGGTTTGTGGAGTTTGAGGAGTTTGTGGAGTTTGTGGAGTTTGTGGAGGGGTTTGTGGAGTTTGAGGGGTTTGTGGAGTTTGTGGAGGGGTTTGTGGAGTTTGAGGAGTTTGTGGAGTTTGAGGAGTTTGTGGAGTTGGAGGGGTTTGAGGAGTTTGTGGAGTTTGTGGAGTTTGAGGAGTTTGTGGAGTTTGAGGGGTTTGAGGAGTTTGTGGAGTTTGTGGAGTTTGTGGAGTTTGAGGAGTTTGAGGAGTTTGAGGAGTTTGTGGAGTTTGTGGAGTTTGAGGGGTTTGAGGAGTTTGTGGAGTTTGTGGAGTTTGAGGGGTTTGAGGAGTTTGTGGAGTTTGAGGGGTTTGAGGAGTTTGTGGAGTTTGAGGGGTTTGAGGAGTTTGTGGAGTTTGAGGAGTTTGTGGAGTTTGAGGAGTTTGAGGAGTTTGTGGAGTTTGTGGAGTTTGAGGAGTTTGTGGAGTTTGAGGGGTTTGAGGAGTTTGTGGAGTTTGAGGGGTTTGTGGAGTTTGTGGAGTTTGAGGAGTTTGTGGAGTTTGTGGAGTTTGAGGGGTTTGTGGAGTTTGAGGAGTTTGAGGAGTTTGTGGAGTTTGTGGAGTTTGTGGGGTTTGAGGGGTTTGAGGAGTTTGAGGGGTTTGAGGAGTTTGTGGAGTTTGAGGGGTTTGTGGAGTTTGTGGAGTTTGAGGAGTTTGTGGAGTTTGAGGGGTTTGTGGAGTTTGAGGGGTTTGAGGAGTTTGTGGAGTTTGTGGAGTTTGTGGAGTTTGAGGGGTTTGAGGAGTTTGTGGGGTTTGAGGAGTTTGTGGAGTTTGAGGGGTTTGAGGAGTTTGTGGAGTTTGTGGAGTTTGAGGAGTTTGTGGAGTTTGAGGGGTTTGAGGAGTTTGTGGAGTTTGTGGAGTTTGTGGAGTTTGAGGAGTTTGTGGAGTTTGTGGAGTTTGAGGGGTTTGAGGAGTTTGTGGAGTTTGTGGAGTTTGAGGAGTTTGAGGAGTTTGTGGAGTTTGAGGAGTTTGAGGAGTTTGAGGAGTTTGTGGAGTTTGAGGAGTTTGTGGAGTTTGTGGAGTTTGAGGGGTTTGAGGAGTTTGTGGAGTTTGTGGAGTTTGAGGAGTTTGTGGAGTTTGAGGGGTTTGAGGAGTTTGTGGAGTTTGAGGAGTTTGTGGAGTTTGAGGAGTTTGAGGAGTTTGTGGAGTTTGAGGAGTTTGAGGACTTTGAGGAGTTTGTGGAGTTTGAGGAGTTTGTGGAGTTTGAGGGGTTTGAGGAGTTTGTGGAGTTTGTGGAGTTTGAGGGGTTTGAGGAGTTTGAGGAGTTTGTGGAGTTTGAGGAGTTTGTGGAGTTTGTGGAGTTTGAGGGGTTTGAGGAGTTTGTGGAGTTTGAGGGGTTTGAGGAGTTTGTGGGGTTTGAGGAGTTTGTGGAGTTTGAGGGGTTTGAGGAGTTTGTGGAGTTTGTGGGGTTTGTGGAGTTTGTGGAGTTTGAGGACTTTGAGGAGTTTGTGGAGTTTGAGGGGTTTGAGGAGTTTGTGGAGTTTGAGGGGTTTGTGGAGTTTGTGGAGTTTGTGGAGTTTGAGGAGTTTGTGGAGTTTGAGGGGTTTGTGGAGTTTGTGGAGTTTGTGGAGTTTGAGGGGTTTGAGGAGTTTGTGGAGTTTGAGGGGTTTGTGGAGTTTGTGGAGTTTGAGGGGTTTGTGGAGTTTGTGGAGTTTGAGGGGTTTGAGGAGTTTGTGGAGTTTGAGGGGTTTGTGGAGTTTGTGGAGTTTGTGGGGTTTGAGGAGTTTGTGGAGTTTGAGGGGTTTGTGGAGTTTGTGGAGTTTGAGGGGTTTGTGGAGTTTGTGGAGTTTGAGGGGTTTGAGGAGTTTGTGGAGTTTGTGGGGTTTGTGGAGTTTGAGGAGTTTGTGGAGTTTGAGGACTTTGAGGAGTTTGTGGAGTTTGTGGAGTTGGAGGGGTTTGAGGAGTTTGTGGAGTTTGTGGAGTTTGAGGAGTTTGAGGAGTTTGTGGAGTTTGAGGAGTTTGTGGAGTTTGAGGGGTTTGAGGACTTTGAGGAGTTTGTGGAGTTTGTGGAGTTTGAGGAGTTTGAGGAGTTTGTGGAGTTTGAGGAGTTTGAGGAGTTTGTGGAGTTTGAGGGGTTTGTGGAGTTTGAGGAGTTTGTGGAGTTTGAGGAGTTTGAGGGGTTTGTGGAGTTTGTGGAGTTTGAGGAGTTTGTGGAGTTTGAGGAGTTTGTGGAGTTTGAGGGGTTTGAGGACTTTGAGGAGTTTGTGGAGTTTGTGGAGTTTGTGGAGTTTGAGGAGTTTGAGGGGTTTGTGGAGTTTGTGGAGTTTGAGGGGTTTGAGGAGTTTGTGGAGTTTGAGGGGTTTGAGGGGTTTGAGGAGTTTGTGGAGTTTGAGGAGTTTGTGGAGTTTGAGGGGTTTGAGGACTTTGAGGAGTTTGTGGAGTTTGTGGAGTTTGAGGAGTTTGAGGAGTTTGTGGAGTTTGAGGAGTTTGAGGAGTTTGTGGAGTTTGAGGGGTTTGTGGAGTTTGTGGAGTTTGTGGAGTTTGAGGAGTTTGAGGGGTTTGAGGAGTTTGTGGAGTTTGAGGGGTTTGTGGAGTTTGTGGAGTTTGTGGAGTTTGAGGGGTTTGTGGAGTTTGAGGAGTTTGTGGAGTTTGAGGGGTTTGTGGAGTTTGAGGGGTTTGAGGGGTTTGTGGAGTTTGAGGAGTTTGAGGGGTTTGTGGAGTTTGAGGGGTTTGAGGGGTTTGTGGAGTTTGAGGGGTTTGAGGGGTTTGTGGAGTTTATGGAGTTTATGGAGTTGGGGGGGTTTGAGGAGGGTGGGGGGTTTGTGGAGGTTGTGGAGTTTGAGGAGTTGGAGGGGTTTGAGGAGTTTGAGGAGTTTGAGGAGTTTGTGGAGTTTGAGGAGTTTGTGGAGTTTGAGGAGTTTGAGGAGTTTGTGGAGTTTGTGGAGTTTGTGGAGTTTGTGGAGTTTGAGGAGTTTGTGGAGTTTGTGGAGTTTGAGGAGTTTGTGGAGTTTGTGGAGTTTGAGGGGTTTGAGGGGTTTGTGGAGTTTGTGGAGTTTGAGGGGTTTGAGGAGTTTGTGGAGTTTGAGGGGTTTGAGGGGTTTGTGGAGTTTGAGGAGTTTGTGGAGTTTGAGGGGTTTGTGGAGTTTGAGGAGTTTGAGGGGTTTGAGGAGTTTGTGGAGTTTGAGGGGTTTGAGGAGTTTGTGGAGTTTGAGGAGTTTGTGGAGTTTGAGGGGTTTGAGGGGTTTGAGGGGTTTGTGGAGTTTATGGAGTTTGAGGGGTTTGAGGAGTTTGAGGGGTTTGTGGAGTTTGTGGAGTTTGAGGAGTTGGAGGGGTTTGAGGAGTTTGAGGAGTTTGAGGAGTTTGTGGAGTTTGAGGGGTTTGAGGAGTTTGTGGAGTTTGTGGAGTTTGAGGAGTTTGTGGAGTTTGTGGAGTTTGTGGAGTTTGAGGGGTTTGAGGGGTTTGTGGAGTTTGAGGAGTTTGAGGAGTTTGTGGAGTTTGTGGAGTTTGAGGAGTTTAATTGTTCACATTGTGTCAGTGGCTCATAAGGTAAGCCACAAGTACTCTTTATTACCTTCTGATGAACTCATACTTTGATAATTGGCCAATCAGAAGCTTCTAAAATCATTACAGTGATTTCTGGAATCTTCCAGAATGTTTAAAGAGACAGTCAGCGTTACACACGCAGAGAGTTTGCCTGTCTCTTCCATCGTATCTTCCTCCTACATGCCATACTTTCCTTCCTTCTTTTATTTCTCTTTCTTTTGTCCTTATTTCATTCCTTCCTTCTTTTTGTCTCTCTTCATCCATCCAAATCTGTCATTCCTTCCATCATCCTCTGTAACTGTTGATAAACAGCTGACATTCAGCACTGAGAAACACCAACCATCCAGAGAGATGTGTGTGTGTGTGTGTGTGTGTGTGTGTCACACCTCCGGCTGATCAAAATGATAGTCTTCTATGCATAAACACACACACACACACACAAACACACACACACAGTCCTGTTGACATTGATGTACGTGTGACATTTTCTGTTTTTTATCCTGAGTGAGAAAGAGGAGGAGAGAAGGGAAAGGTGGATGGATGGATGGAGAGAGGAAGAGAAGAACAGATTGAGGGGTTTGGCTCTTGACATTTCACAAAAGCTCTAATGTTATTCACAAAGGTACAGGCCAAAGAGAACAGATTAAGATTCTCTCTGTCTCTGTCTGTCTGTCTCTCTGTCCGTCTGTCTGTCTATATCTGTCTGTCTGTCTGTCTGTCTGTCTGTCTGTCTGTCTGTCTAGCTCTGTCTCTCTCTGTCAGTTTGTCTGTCTCAGTCTGTCTGTCTCTGTCTCTCTCTGTCAGTTTGTCTGTCTCAGTCTGTCTGTCTCAGTCTGTCTGTCTGTCTCTGACATGCGGTATGTAAACACTCCACCTGCTTTGTTATGATACGCATTTATTCCTGTTTTTCTTTTTCTGTTTATCGTTCCCTCACTCACAGAGACATGTAGGAATGGAGGGATGAAGGGATTGAGGGATTGAGGGAGCAAGTAGACGAGTGTAATCTGTGTGGAAGGCTGGAGGAAAAATGAGTGATCTGCATTTATTAAAACACAAATCCTCCCTGTGGAGGAAATGTCATAATCACTGTGTGTGTGTGTATGTGTGTGTCTGTGTGTGTATGTGTGTGTCTGTGTGTATGTGTGTGTCTGTGTGTGTGTCTGTGTCTGTGTGTGTGTCTGTGTGTGTTTTCTGCGAAAGCTGATTTGATGATAACGCTGATTGACGACGTGAGCAGATTTAATCTCTAATCACAGGTTTGAGGATCGTTATCATTCTCCAGGATCTACAACATACACACACACACACACACACACACACACACACACACATACACACACACACACACACATACACACACACACACACACACATAGAATCACTACACACTTCACTGTACAGGATCTCGTACAGTCGCTCTCCCTGTCTCTCTCTCTCTCTCTCTCTAGCTCTCCCTGTCTCTCTCTCTCTAGCTCTCCCTGTCTCTCTCTCTAGCTCTCCCTGTCTCTCTCTCTCTAGCTCTCCCTGTCTCTCTCTCTCTCTCTCTCTAGCTCTCCCTGTCTCTCTCTCTCTCTCTCTCTCTCTCTAGCTCTCCCTGTCTCTCTCTCTCTCTCTCTCTAGCTCTCCCTGTCTCTCTCTCTCTCTCTCTCTCTAGCTCTCCCTGTCTCTCTCTCTCTCTCTCTCTCTCTAGCTCTCCCTGTCTCTCTCTCTCTCTCTCTCTCTGTCCCAGCTGGCTCTTTACTTGTCTGATGTTGCTCAGAG
>NC_080731.1:67500-75000 GCF_019097595.1 Hemibagrus wyckioides
CGTAGGTCATCGTGCACATTGTCTGGTGCACAATTCCCATAATCCAGTAGTGTCTGGCGGTCGTACACATGAACACCGTTGTATCTGGTGTACATATGCCGTTAAAGTCGGGCTATTTCGGGACAATAGCACCATTTTTGGTCCGGAGTGGCCGCTGCATTCTACTGCCCTGCCGCCATCTTGTGTGTGTGTATGTGATTGAGGTAGTGTGTTCTCAAACAAACAAACAAACAATAAAATTTCCATGAAACAGATGAAGTGCACGGTTTTATCACACTCTTGTACACTGAAGCCTGAAGTGCAGTTGTTCATTTGAAGGTGGTCGTCATGTTTGTGTTTATAAATGAGTTGTTTTTGGACACTGGACAGTTTTGTTGGTGAACCCAGGTGACTTTAGCATGACGTGATGCTAACTGGCTCTGCTTACTGAAAACTTTCCCATGATTCCTCTGGGGTCCCTGATGACTGAGGCCTCCTCCCTCTCACCATCTGTCTAATAAAGAGCGGAGCCGAGCTTTAATGGGAGACGGAGAGCGTAAAGAGACTCTGATATTCCCCCTGAATGCAGCTCTATTTTTAACATGGCTACCCCGGTGGACGAGCCGAGTGCTAATGGATCCGCTCGTCCAGTCAGGGTGAGAAAACCGCTCTGCCTTTCACCCTGACCTTCACAACACGCTCTCTCTCAACTCTACACTAACTCTATTCTGACTTTATACACTCCTCTCACACAGATGCAGATCACTATTCCCTACACTACAGAATCACCTGCACTGTGCATGTAGCAATAAACATCATCATCATCAGGGCAGTGGGCGTGTCCCAAACCACATTCGCCCTCTTCACTATTCACTATCAAGTCATCAAGCCATCAATCATCTGTGACTGCAGGCATGTCCCTGTTTCTCTCTCTGTGTTTCTGTCTGTCTCCATGTCCCAGCGTCCTCATGTCTGTCTCCATGTCCCAGCGTCCTCATGTCTGTCTCCATGTCCCAGCGTCCTCATGTCTGTCTCCATGTCCCAGCGTCCTCATGTCTGTCTCCATGTCCCAGCGTCCTCATGTCTGTCTCCATGTCCCAGCGTCCTCATGTCTGTCTCCATGTCCCAGTGTCCCCCTCAGATGGAGCATTGTGTGTAATAAATGCGCTGTAATGAATAACTCATGTGCAGATTTATTAGAGCCTGAAATACACTCTGCAGGAATAAATCACGGCTCTTACAGAGAGAGCGTTAACTCGCCTGCTCGCGTTATTACGGAGATCATAAAGTAGCGCTTCACTCACTGAGTCTTAACCACGATCAGGTGATTCAGGAAAATACCACCGTGTAAAGAAAAGTCTAGTTAACCTTTAATGTCAGGAAAACACGAATAAACACACTTCAATAAATCTATAGTGTGTGTGTGTTCGTGTGTGTGTGTAAGAGAGAGAGAGAGAGAGAGAGAGAGAGAGAGAGAAAGACAAACATACAGATGGAGAGAGACAGAGAAAGACAGAGAGAGAGAGAGACAGGAGGAGAGAGAGAGGGGGAGACAGAGAGAGAAAGAGAGAGAGGGAGAGAGACAAACACAGACAGAGGGAGAGAGACAGATGGAGGGAGACAGAAAGACAGACAGAGAGAGAGAGAGGGGGAGAGAGAGAGAGACAGAGAGGGAGAAAGAGAGAGAGAAGGAGAGAAAGACAGACAGACAGAGAGCGAGAGAAAGAGATAGAGAGATGGTCATCGGGAAACACCTGATTTCTATTGGATGGTCTTAACCTCTTGATCTGATTTTGGCCTGAAAAATTCAGGTGCTTAACAAAATTCATAATGCAATATCTCTCTCTCTCTCTCTCTCTCTCTCTCTCTCTCTCAGTTTTTCCCTCTATCAGTTCTCTTATAAATAAGTAGTACCATTTCTTCCTTCCCTGGTTAATATCCTCATCACTTCATATTCCGTCTATTTTTATCTTCTCTCCTTTATCTCTCTCTCTCTCTCTCTCTCTCTCTCGGTAATCGAGGTCTGTATCTGTCGTTCCCACTCGTCTGCCGCAGGCTGTGTGTGATAAGTCCCTTGCTACTCTTTCCCCAGGCAGTGATGGACAGATTGGACTGAGAGATCAGTGCTGTAATGTGAGTGGGATAATCTGATAGCATTAACACCACGCTACAATCAGATTAGAGTCTAACAGCTGATCTGAACATTACACCGTGTGTGTGTGTGTGTGTGTGTGTGTGTGTGTGTGTGTGTGTGTGTGATCGGAAGCTGAGGGATGGAATGTTGCTGGATTTGCTACTTATGGATTTTCCTTAATGAACACTGAGTTGGTGCATGCGGTGGCTCGTGAGTGCACTTGTTATCGCATCACCTCAGGTCAGAGGTCAGTGATTGATGATGTAATTGTTTCAGCAGACCTGAGGCCATATGTCCTGGGCAGTCAGGTGAGGAGAGGTCCTGAATTCTAAACTGTTCACCATCTGTTGGGGAAATAAATCAGATGGTGAGGAAATGTGCAGTGAGTTTTCAGGGGAAGACTAATGGAGGGCTCTACAGAACAGTTCAGGTACATGTAGGAACCTCTGAGCATGTGGAGCTGGTGTGTCTTCTGGAAGTAAAGTCTGAATGGAAGCACTTCCTCCACTGCTGATGAGAACTTGTTGGTTCCTGTCGTGCTAGAAACCCGAGAACTGCATGGAGGATGTTGAAGAAGAAGCGACTGTATCAGTAGAGATGGGTCAGTGAAGTTTGAAGAGTGACCTTGAAGAGTCCTCACATCTTCTGAAAATACATTCGAGAACTCAGCAGGAGAGGAAGTGACATCAAGTGCAGTGAAGCTCTAAACCTGAATGAAGGTGACATTTCAAAAGCTCCTAAATTGAAGAAGTCCTGTACAGCTTGCTTCAGGAATTTCAATCCTCAGAATCCTCAGTGTTTTCTGCTTCATTCCGAGATGAGTAGCAGCAATCTTCTTCCTGTAGAAGTGGAAATTTTCATGAATTTTTAACAGCACCACCTGTAGTACTGGAGCACTCCTTCACGACAGCTGACCACAGAGACTAGGCAAACTTCTAAGCTCTAAGACGAGGTTCCATCTTCACACTGACATCATCTCCACCTTAACTCTGCTCAGGCCTTAATGTACCGCAGATGAACCGATTCACCTCGGAATTCTGGGAGCCATCATTGTTGAGACAACGCTAGAGAAATCCAGGACAGCGGGGCAGTGTCTCCAGGATGACCGAAGGATATTAGTTAAGCTTCAGGTTTGGGGAAAATAATGAATATTCTGTCTGTAGTGAAGTGGATCATCTTTTCTCTCTCTCTCAGAGATAACGCTGGAGTCTGATGATCCACATGGCCACGGCTCCTGACTGCGTCCCCTGAGGAGCAAAGTGAGACTGCAGTGCTGAAGTGACTCCTGCAGGCTGTCAGTGTGGGCGGGTTAGCTGTCTCCACTCTGGACTTTTCAATGTCAGAACATCAAGGTGGCGATGAGATCAGGACAATATCTGACTTCTCCAGAGTCAGGAAGCCGGCAGGGATTATTACCTCTTAGGGGGCCGGGATCATCTGGAAAGTCCATCCATAAGGCTGAAGAAGTGGGCAGGGACACATGACTGGGACCTGGACATGACTGAGGAAGTGGGCAGGGACATGACTGGGACTCGGACATGGCTCTGACTCGGACATGTCTCTGACTCGGACATGACTGGGACTCGGATGTCGCTCTGACTCGGACATGACTGGGACTCGGATGTCTCTCTGACTCGGACATGACTGGGACTCGGACATGTCTCTGACTCGGACATGTCTCTGACTCAGACATGTCTCTGACTCGGACATGACTGGGACTTGGACATGACTCTGACTCGGACATGACTGGGACTTGGACATGACTCTGACTCGGACGTGGCTGGACGTCCTGCTGCATGGACAGTTGGAATTTAAATTCTCAGTGTTTCAATGGGAAAGTTTTCGACTTTATTCTTTTAAACAATTTCAGATTAAAGTTTCCAGAAAAGAAATTCCAGAGCGCAGATCTCACTGATGTTCAGGTTAGAGGTGTGGAACAACCAGGATCCCCCTGAGAACTAAGACAAATACTATGGTGTGGATTTAAAAACAGTCCTCACACACGTCTACTGCAGACTGTGCTTAAGGGGAGGAATCGAAAATGGAGAGAGAGAGAGAGGCAGAGAGAGGCAGAGAGAGAGAGAGAGAGAGAGAGAGAGAGAGACAGGCAGAGAGAGAGAGAGGCAGAGAGAGAGAGAGAGAGAGAGACAGGCAGAGAGAGAGAGGGAGAGAGAGAGAGAGAGAGAGAGAGAGAGAGAGACAGGCAGAGAGAGAGAGGGAGAGAGAGAGAGACAGGCAGAGGGAGGGAGAGAGAGAGAGAGAGACAGGCAGAGAGAGAGAGGGAGAGGGAGAGAGAGAGAGAGAGACAGTGCTCAACACTGCTCATTATCTACTCCTTAGACACTGAACGGAGTAATGAATACCGTCATGTCTGTCTGTCTGTCTGTCATCTGGACATCTTGTTATACAATTCGACAGAAAGACAGACACATGAGGAAAAAAAGGATACACAAACACACACACTCATACACACTCACACACACTCATACACACTCACACACACACACACACACACACACACTCATACACACACACACTCACACACACTCATACACACTCACACACACACACACACACACACTCATACACACTCACACACACACACACACACACACTCATACACACTCACACACACTCATACACACTCACACACACACACACACACACACACACTCATACACACACACACACACACACACTCATACACACTCACACACACACACTCATACACACACACACACACACACACACTCATACACACTCACACACACACACACACACACACACACTCATACACACACACACACTCATACACACTCACACACACTCACACACACACACACACTCATACACACACACACACACACACTCATACACACTCACACACACTCACACACACACACTTGCAATTGCTGTCCTTGATTGAGGAAAACCTCAGACTTCACTTTAAACGCTTGCACCATTTCTAGTAAAAAAAATTGGCAGAAAACATGTAAACACTGTGTGTGTGTGTGAGTGTGTGTGTGAGTGTGTGTGTGTGAGTGTGTGTGTGTGTGAGTGTGTGTGTGTGAGTGTGTGTGTGTGTGAGTGTGTGAGTGTGTGTGTGTGTGTGTGTGTGTGTGTGTGTGTGAGTGTGCGTGTGTGCGTGTGTGCGTGAGTGTGTGAGTGTGTGTGTGTGTGTGTGTGAGTGTGTGTGTGAGTGTGTGAGTGTGTGTGTGTGCGTGAGTGTGTGAGTGTGTGTGTGTGTGTGTGTGTGAGTGTGTGAGTGTGTGTGTAATAAAAGGCCACTTCAGTACTTCAATTTTCTTGAAGCAGAGAAACACTGCAGGAGGTTTATGTTTGTAAATGCACTGTTTTTGTTGCGCTTAAATTACTCCAATGTTGAAAAGAAAAAGTGTGTGTGTGTGTGTGTGTGAGATCCGTGTCCTGATGTCCACCTCCAGGTCTGAGATGGGGTCATTTCCAACAGGTGTGTGTTTGAGGCTTGTGGCTGTGGAGCAGATCCATGCAGAACATCTTCCTCACATCATCAGCGGTTCTGTCCTCACACACACACACACACACACACACACACACACACACACACATACATTTTTATTCCTGCTGTTGTTGGTCCTTTTGGTCTGTAGGTTTCTCATTAGAGACATGTTGAAAGCCTGGAGCTTTTTGTGGTTCATCATGTGTCTGGTCTGGAGAGAAGTACTGACCTTACTTTAGTGTAAAGCAGCCTGAGCGTCGTGTCTAAAGTCGGTTCCCTGAGACCTGAAGGTTCTGGCACCTCTTCTAGCACCTTTCAGGGTGACCGGGCCTGAGTTACTTACGCTGGCCTTGAAGAGCTTTCCCTTGTGGATGGACAATCTGTGCAGCTGCCATAGCATTGAACTTCTCCTTCATCTGCTGTTGTGTGTGGGACAGAAGAGACAGGTCAGCAGTGTAGTCAAGGTCATTATTCTTCTGTGCTGTGTTTGTCTTCACAGTCCAGTGACTCACTAGAACCATAGAGAACTAGCAGTAGGAAACAGCTGTGTGACATATGTGTGGCCTTGAGGATCCCAGTCTTCTCTAGACCTGGTCTTCAGTATTCTACTGCACCGATAACGTCTTCATAATCCAGTCCACTTGTGTCCTCTAGTGACCCTTCATGACCCCAGTCTTCATCTCATCACCAGATAAAAGATCACCTCATCCTCTGTGGCCCTGAGGGTCTCACTTCTCCTCTTATGAATATTAAGACAAATCACTCTAGAGATGGTTGCCATGGTATTGATCTTCTCCTGCATCTGATGGTGTATGTAGGACAGGAGTGACACCTTATCAGCTGTGTCCAGAGCGTCCAGTGGATATCATTCCTCCTCTTCATAATTTAGTCCGATTCCTAGATTGAAGAGAAGAAGCAGCAGAAAACCACCTCACCTTCATCATAGTCCCCACCCTCATCATAGTCCTCACCCTCATCATAGTCCTCACCCTCATCATAGTCCTCACCCTCATCATAGTCCTCACCCTCATCATAGTCTCCACCCTCATCATAGTCCTCACACACATCATAGTCCTCACCCTCATCATAGTCCTCACCCTCATCATAGTCTCCACCCTCATCATAGTCCTCACCTTCATCATAGTCTCCACACACATCATAGTCCTCACCCTCATCATAGTCCTCACACACATCATAGTCCTCACCTTCATCATAGTCTCCACCCTCATCATAGTCCTCACCCTCATCATCAGATGATCTTCATCTTCTCGTTGATTTTAAGGTCAGTCTTTGTAGAGGTGCTATGAAAGTGCTATGATCGCCTGTATCTGCTGGTGTGTGATTGATAGATAGATAGATAGATAGATAGATAGATAGATAGATAGATAGATAGATAGATAGATAGATAGATAGATAGATAGATAGATAGACTTTACTGCTCTCATGAGAAACATTCTTGTGATGCCGAAGCAGTAGGTCATCTGCGTAGGTGCATCCAGAGTCTCCCCTGGAGTCTGGTCCTCTTCATAATCCAGAAAGAAGGGAGAAACCCACCCCAGCTGACTTCCAGTCCTCACCCTGAACGCATCAGTCAGCAGTCCTACATCATCTACTTTGTAGGTCAGTCCCATGTTACAGGTTTATAACGTGAACAAGCATGGCAGGTGCACCATAATCCTTGAGAAGGTCCAGAGTTCCTTCATGTACTTAGGTGCTCAGTGATCATGTCCATCACAGCGATCTGGTCTGTGCAGAATGTGATGGCAGCTTTTTGCCTTCAGCATGCCCTCAAGGTCTTTTGTATCTTTTTGTTGCCTTGACCCAGTCTATGGGCAGAACCCTGCAGGACAGTGGTATCTCTGGTGGAATTGCTAGAAAGTGTCTTTAGCGGTTCTTTTGAAATCTGTGG
>NC_080731.1:80000-82500 GCF_019097595.1 Hemibagrus wyckioides
TACAGTGATATTATATCATGAAAGTAGGGCATTTAAGTAGAAGCTGCAATGGTGATTTCCTCATCTCAAACAATTTATTGAAACAAAAGCCAACAACAGTGGTGGGTATACCACAACAAAAAATCTCAATGTCTCAATAATCTGTCATGTGCCCTTGACCATCAATTATAGCTTGACCACGACGTCTCTTGCTGTTCACGAGTCGACTTATTGTCTGCTGAGGCATGGCATTCCACTCTTCTTGAAGGGCGGCCCTCAGGTCATTGAGGTTCTGGGGTGCAGGGTTACGAGCCTCTACACGGCGACTCGGCTGATCCCAGAGGTTTTCTATGGGATTCGGGTCTGGAGAAAGTGCAGGTCACTCCATTTGAGGTACCCCAGCCTCCAGCAGCCGTTCCCTAATGATGCTCCTCGATGAGCTGGAGCATTGTCGTCCATGAAGATGAAATTAGGCCTGTGTTGTTCATACAGGGGCACAATGACTGGATGAATGATGTTATTCAGGTAGTATTGGCTTGTCACTGTACCATTCACAAGATGTAGGTCAGTTCTGTATTGAGTGGACACACCTGCCCAGACTGTAACACCACCACAACAGTGGCTGATGCATAGCGCTCTCCTTGACGTCTCCAACATCGTTGGGTCCATCATTTCTGCTCAATGTGAATCGACTTTCATCAGAGAACAGCCCTGAGGCCCACCAGTCCCTCGTCCAGCGTAAATGCCCCCTGGCCCGACGCCTGTGCCTGGGGGTGTGGTCAGGTACCCTTGCAGGTCGTCTAGCACGCAGACCACACTGATGTAAACGGTTTCGAATGGTCTGACGTGACACTTGGGTTCCTCTCACCTCCCTTAAATGTGCCTGGAGTTGAGTGGCATTCATCATCCGGTTCCGCAGGGCACTGTTCACAATGAAGCGGTCATCAACGTGGGATGTGGCCAAAGGACGTCCACTTCTATGCCTTTCTGTGACTCTTCCAGTCTCTCTGTATCTCTGTCCCAACCTGCTGATGACACTCTGTGACACTCTAAGCTCAGTGGCCACTTCCCTCTGAGAACATCCTGTTTGAAGCCTCACAATGGTGAGGTTCTGTTGATCAGTTGTTAGGTGTGGTCTTGGTCTCATGATGTCAAAATGTGAACAGCATGATGAAGAGGACTGTTTAAATACCAATTCTAATGGAACCAGAAAATTTATTGGTGGATTCATGGATCAAACACCAGTTGTGAATTTTGCCGTTAAGCACCTTGTTAGAGAACAGCAAGTTCTGCAGAAAGTACTGAAACACTGAACAGTTGGACATGTGCATTCAGAAGTGTAGAGAAGGTCAAATTAAGTTCCCCTGGAAAGGTTATAGTGCATTTTAGGTGCATCCTGAAATTTCACCTGAAAGCCCAATATCCTTAACTTTTTGTGAGTAGTGTGTGTCTCAGTGTTCAGAGTTGTGATGTTTCTCATTGTGACCACACACACACCACACAAACACACACACAACACAAACACACACACACCACACAAACACACACCACACACACACACACACACACACACACACACCACACAAACACACACACACCACACACACACCACACAAACACACACACACCACACACACACACACACAAACACACACCACACACACACACACACACACACACACACCACACACACCACACAAACACACCACACACACACACACACACACACACCACACAAACACACAACACACACACACACACACAGAATGTATTTCCACTGAATCCGTCAGAGTGAAGTTCACTGTTCAGATATTCATGTTTTTGTCTTCTTTACATATTCAGTGTGTGTGTGAGTTTGGTGCTGAATTTTTGGGGATTAGTCCTTGTGTCTCTGGGCTTCTGGTGGTCCAGTGGCAGGATCCTGCGCTCTCATTGCTGTGGCCTGGGTTCGATTCCCGGGCAGGACGCCACCCCAGCCGCTGAAGAGTTGACTCTCAGTGCCAGTCCCAAGCCTGGATAAAAATGGGAGGGTTGTGACAGGAAGGGCATCCGGCGTAAAACCTGTGCCAAATCACACGGGTCAATTGATCCGCTACAAAAACAGTGGAACCTGCAAGTGGGCGGGACAAACGCTAAGGAAAAAAAAAAAGGAGAAAACCCTTTACACAGGGAAAGTTTCACTCTTTAATCTGAAACTCTTTAAAGTGTGTAAAGTTTATAGACACGAGTTCTCCGGCTGAGGAGGTGAAAAAGATGGAGAGATGTGAAGGAAAGAGTAATGTGTGTGTGTGTGTGGTGTTTGTGTGTGTGTGTGGTGTTTGTGTGTGATATGATATGAGATTTCTGGTGATGGATTGTATTGCTGTTACCCTCCATTATGATCGGGGTCAAAGGTCACAGGATCACTGTTCTTTGGTGGGGCGGAGAGGAGCGATTAACCTGTGGGGCCTGAATCAGAAAGTGTGTATGTGTGTGTGTGTGTGTGTGTGTGTGTGTGTGTGACAGAGAGAGTGTGAGTGAA
>NC_080731.1:85000-92500 GCF_019097595.1 Hemibagrus wyckioides
TGTGTGAGTGTGTGTGAGAGTTAGTGTGTGTGTGTGTGCGTGTGTGTGTGTGAGAGTTAGTGTGTGTGTGTGTGTGAGAGTTAGTGTGTGTGTGTGAGTGTGTATGAGAGTTAGTGTGTGTGTGTGTGTGTGAGAGTTAGTGTGTGTGTGTGTGTGAGTGTGTGTGAGAGTTAGTGTGTGTGTGTGTGCGTGTGTGTGTGTGTGTGTGAGAGTTAGTGTGTGTGTGTGTGTGTGTGTGAGAGTTAGTGTGTGTGTGTGTGTGTGAGTTAGTGTGTGTCTTGAAACTCTGCAGTAGTTGAGACTGAAGGCTGTAAATCATCCTTTCAGACCTTCTGCAAGGTTTACTTCCTCGTGTGTGTGTGTGTGTGTGTGTGTGTGTGTGTGTGTGTGTGTGTGTGTGAACTTGCTCCAAGGTCGTGGATGTTGGAAGCAGAAGTGAACAGCTGCTGATGCCACGAGGGGACGAAAGACAGACCTCATTAAACATTCAGGAATTCAGTCATTAATAACGCTGCTTTAGTTCTGATTCAACTCTTTATTACTGATATTTACATTTAATTATAAACATAAACACAAACACAAACATAAACACAAACATAAACACAAACACAGACATAAACAAACACAGACATAAACACAGACATAAACACAGACAAACACAAACACAAACATAAACACAAACACAAACATAAACACAAACATAAACACAAACACAGACATAAACAAACACAGACATAAACACAGACATAAACACAAACACAGACATAAACACAGACATAAACACAGACATGAACACAGACATAAACAAACACAGACATAAACACAAACATAAACACAAACATAAACACAAACACAGACATAAACACAGACAAACACAAACACAGACATAAACACAGACATAAACACAGACATAAACACAAACACAGACATAAACACAAACACAGACATAAACACAGACATAAACACAAACACAGACATAAACACAGACATAAACACAGACATAAACACAAACACAGACATAAACACAGACATAAACAAACAAACACAGACATAAACACAAACACAGACATAAACACAGACATAAACACAAACACAGACATAAACACAGACATAAACACAGACATAAACACAAACACAGACATAAACACAGACATAAACAAACACAGACATAAACACAAACACAGACATAAACACAGACATAAACACAAACACAGACATAAACACAGACATAAACACAAACATAAACACAAACACAGACATAAACACAAACACAGACATAAACACAGACATAAACACAGACATAAACACAGACATAAACACAAACATAAACACAAACATAAACACAAACACAGACATAAACAAACACAGACATAAACACAAACACAGACATAAACACAGACATAAACACAGACATAAACACAAACACAGACATAAACACAAACACAGACATAAACACAAACATAAACACAAACACAGACATAAACACAGACATAAACACAAACAAACACAAAAACAGACAAACATAAACACAAATATAAACACAAACATAAATGCAAACACTAACATAAACACAAACACAGACATAAACACTAACATAAACACAAACACAGACAAACACAAACATAAACACAAACATAAACACAGACATAAACACAAACATAAACACAAACATAAACACAAATATAAACACAAACATAAACGCAAACACTAACATAAACACAGACATAAACACTAACATAAACACAAACAGACATAAACACAAACATAAACACAAAAACAGACAAACACAAACATAAACACAAATATAAACACAAACATAAATGCAAACACTAACAAACACAAACACAGACATAAACACTAACATAAACACAAACACAGACATAAACACAAACATAAACACAAACACAGACATAAACACAAACATAAACACAAATATAAACACAAACATAAACACAGACATAAACACAAACATAAACACAAATATAAACACAAACATAAACGTAAACACAGACATAAACACAAACATAAACACAAACACAGACATAAACACAAACAAACACAAATATAAACACAAACATAAACGTAAACACTAACATAAACACAAACACAGACATAAACACAAAAACAGACAAACACAAACATAAGCACAAATATAAACACAAACATAAACGCAAACACAAACACTAACAAACACAAACATAAACATAAACTCAAACATAAACGCAAACACTCTCATTTCTCTTAGTTCCTCTCGGTTCCTCTCAGTTCCACTCGTTTCTCTTAGTTCCTCTCGGTTCCTCTCAGTTCCACTCGTTTCTCTTAGTTCCACTCGTTTCTCTTAGTTCCTCTCGGTTCCTCTCAGTTCCACTCGTTTCTCTTAGTTCCTCTCGGTTCCTCTCAGTTCCACTCGTTTCTCTTAGTTCCTCTCGGTTCCTCTCAGTTCCACTCGTTTCTCTTAGTTCCTCTCGGTTCCTCTCAGTTCCACTCGTTTCTCTTAGTTCCTCTCGTTTCTCTTAGTTCCTCTTAGTTGCTCTCGTTCCTCTCAGATCTGGGAGTTGATCTGCTCCTCAGCTCCAGCACACAGCTTCACACATTCACTGCCTCCACTAGTGTTTATCACACACTCACAGACTTTAAATGGAGGAAAAAAGCTTAACTCTGATTGGACAGCAAATGTTTAACACGTCATAGTGAGCCACACCCACTGGGAGTGTCTGAAGTGCATAGTGGGCAGGGTTTACACAGAAACTTCTCCTTCTGATAACTGGTAGATCTTTTAAAAGGGCGGAGCCTCATAACCAACTGCCAATCAACCGCTTTGATTATTGATGTGATTAAAATGAAACTCCGCCCCTCCATGTGTTTGTTCTCTTTCTGACCCTCAGCAGCATGCACCTGTCCATCTGATCTCTGAGTGTGAGCGTCTGATGAATGTCTGATCTCTGAGTGTGAGCGTCTGATGAATGTCTGATCTCTGAGTGTGAGCGTCTGATGAATGTCTGATCTCTGAGTGTGAGCGTCTGATGAATGTCTGATCTCTGAGTGTGAGCGTCTGATGAATGTCTGATCTCTGAGTGTGAGCGTCTGATGAATGTCTGATCTCTGAGTGTGAGTGTCTGATGAATGTCTGATCTCTGAGTGTGAGCGTCTGATGAATGTCTGATCTCTGAGTGTGAGCGTCTGATGAATGTCTGATCTCTGAGTGTGAGTGTCTGATGAATGTCTGATCTCTGAGTGTGAGCGTCTGATGAATGTCTGATCTCTGAGTGTGTGTCTGATGAATGTCTGATCTCTGAGTGTGAGCGTCTGATGAATGTCTGATCTCTGAGTGTGAGTGTCTGATGAATGTCTGATCTCTGAGTGTGAGTGTCTGATGAATGTCTGATCTCTGAGTGTGAGTGTCTGATGAATGTCTGATCTCTGAGTGTGAGCGTCTGATGAATGTCTGATCTCTGAGTGTGAGTGTCTGATGAATGTCTGATCTCTGAGTGTGAGCGTCTGATGAATGTCTGATCTCTGACTGTGAGTGTCTGATGAATGTCTGATCTCTGAGTGTGAGCGTCTGATGAATGTCTGATCTCTGACTGTGAGCGTCTGATGAATGTCTGATCTCTGAGTGTGAGTGTCTGATGAATGTCTGATCTCTGAGTGTGAGCGTCTGATGAATGTCTGATCTCTGACTGTGAGCGTCTGATGAATGTCTGATCTCTGAGTGTGAGCGTCTGATGAATGTCTGATCTCTGAGTGTGAGCGTCTGATGAATGTCTGATCTCTGACTGTGAGCGTCTGATGAATGTCTGATCTCTGAGTGGTTATTAGATCAGATTTAGATTAGATTATTTTATCTGGACACGCTGATGGACATGAACTTTAATAAATCACACGGTGAAGAGACACGAGAAAGAACAAGAAGCTCAGAGAGACTGTGTGTGTGTGTTTGTGTGTGTTTGTGTTTGTGTGTGTGAGGTTGTGTGTGTGTGTGAGGTTGTGTGTGTTTGTGTTTGTGTGTGTGTGAGGTTGTGTGTGTGTGTGTGTTTGTGTGTGTGTGTGTGTGTGAGGTTGTGTGTGTGTGTGTTTGGAATCGCAAAGTGAATCTTGAAGATCTGAATCAGCAGAAAGAAACAGAAATAAGTTTTTAGCTCAGCTATTTTTCACCATTTGTTCATTCAGGACAGAATTTAATAAAAAAAAGAAAAAAAAAAGAAATAAACTGCAGGATTAAAGAACAAGAGGAAGATGAGAAGAGGACAGGAAGAGGAAAAGAGGAGTGGAAGAGAAGAGGAGAGGAAGAGGAAAAGAGGAGTGGAAGAGAAGAGGAGAGGAAGAGGAAAAGAGGAGTGGAAGAGGAAAAGAGGAGTGGAAGAGAAGAGGAGAGGAAGAGGAAAAGAGGAGTGGAAGAGAAGAGGAGAGGAAGAGGAGAAGAGGAGAGGAAGACAAGAGGAGAGGAAGAGGAGAGGAAGACAAGAGGAGAGGAAGAGGAGAAGAGGAGAGGAAGACAAGAGGAGAGGAAGAAGAGAAGAGGAGAGGAAGACAAGAGGAGAGGAAGAAGAGAAGAGGAGAGGAAGAGGAGGAGAGGAGAGGAAGACAAGAGGAGAGGAAGAGGAGAAGAGGAGAGGAAGACAAGAGGAGAGGAAGAGGAGAAGAGGAGAGGAAGACAAGAGGAGAGGAAGAAGAGAAGAGGAGAGGAAGACAAGAGGAGAGGAAGAAGAGAAGAGGAGAGGAAGAGGAGAAGAGGAGAGGAAGACAAGAGGAGAGGAAGAGGAGAAGAGGAGAGGAAGACAAGAGGAGAGGAAGAAGAGAAGAGGAGAGGAAGAGGAGAAGAGGAGAGGAAGACAAGAGGAGAGGAAGAAGAGAAGAGGAGAGAAAAGAAAGAAAAGATTTTACAGAATTAAAAATCACTAAATAAAATAAATGAAATTAAACACTTTTGCGCTGAAATGGATGTGTCTACGTTCTGCTCTGTGTTCTTTAAGGTTCTGCTCCGTGTTCTTTAAGGTTCTGCTCTGTGTTCTTTAAGGTTCTGCTCCGTGTTCTTTAACGTTCTGCTCCGTGTTCTTTAAGGTTCTGCTCTGTGTTCTTTAAGGTTCTGCTCTGTGTTCTTTAAGGTTCTGCTCCGTGTTCTTTAACGTTCTGCTCCGTGTTCTTTAAGGTTCTGCTCTGTGTTCTTTAAGGTTCTGCTCCGTGTTCTTTAACGTTCTGCTCCGTGTTCTTTAAGGTTCTGCTCTGTGTTCTTTAAGGTTCTGCTCCGTGTTCTTTAAGGTTCTGCTCCGTGTTCTTTAAGGTTCTGCTCCGTGTTCTGCTCCGTGTTCTTTAAGGTTCTGCTCTGTGTTCTTTAAGGTTCTGCTCTGTGTTCTTTAAGGTTCTGCTCCGTGTTCTTTAAGGTTCTGCTCTGTGTTCTTTAAGGTTCTGCTCCGTGTTCTTTAACGTTCTGCTCCGTGTTCTTTAAGGTTCTGCTCTGTGTTCTTTAAGGTTCTGCTCCGTGTTCTTTAAGGTTCTGCTCTGTGTTCTTTAAGGTTCTGCTCCGTGTTCTGCTCCGTGTTCTTTAAGGTTCTGCTCTGTGTTCTTTAAGGTTCTGCTCTGTGTTCTTTAAGGTTCTGCTCCGTGTTCTTTAACGTTCTGCTCCGTGTTCTGCTCCGTGTTCTTTAAGGTTCTGCTCTGTGTTCTTTAAGGTTCTGCTCTGTGTTCTTTAAGGTTCTGCTCCGTGTTCTTTAAGGTTCTGCTCTGTGTTCTTTAAGGTTCTGCTCCGTGTTCTTTAAGGTTCTGCTCCGTGTTCTGCTCCGTGTTCTGCTCTGTGTTCTGCTCTGTGTTCTGCTCCGTGTTCTTTAAGGTCTGCTCCGTGTTCTGCTCCATGTTTTTTAAGGTTCTGCTCCGTGTTCTGCTCCGTGTTCTGCTCCGTGTTCTTTAAGGTCTGCTCTGTCTTCTGCTCCGTGTTCTTTAAGGTTCTGCTCCGTGTTCTGCTCCGTGTTCTGCTCCGTGTTCTTTAAGGTCTGCTCTGTCTTCTGCTCCGTGTTCTTTAAGGTTCTGCTCCGTGTTCTGCTCCGTGTTCTGCACCGTGTTCTGCTCCGTGTTCTGCTCCGTGTTCTTTAAGGTTCTGCTCCGTGTTCTGCTCCGTGTTCTGCTCCGTGTTCTGCACCGTGTTCTGCACCGTGTTCTGCTCCGTGTTCTTTAAGGTCTGCTCTGTCTTCTGCTCCGTGTTCTTTAAGGTTCTGCTCCGTGTTCTGCTCCGTGTTCTTTAAGGTCTGCTCTGTCTTCTGCTTCGTGTTCTTTAAGGTTCTGCTCCGTGTTCTGCTCCGTGTTCTGCTCCGTGTTCTGCTCCGTGTTCTTTAAGGTCTGCTCTGTCTTCTGCTCCGTGTTCTTTAAGGTTCTGCTCCGTGTTCTGCTCCATGTTCTTGTGTTCTCTTGTGAAGCTCTGTCACAGGATGCTCGTGTTCCTGAATTCATCAGAACTATTCAGGTCTAAAACTGTGAGCAGTTTTTCAGAGATGTCACAGTTGCTTTATGGTCAGTTTGACCCTGGACATTACAGAGGGGTCATTGGAGGAGCTAAAACCCCCGTGCTGAAGATGAAGTTCCACAGTGATGATCAGCGATGGGTTTTATGAAGCAGCTCTCAGTGAAGATTGTGGAATTGCTGTTTTGATGTTTGAGCTATAAACAGCAGATCCACAGCGTCCACACTAACGCTTTCAGAGTTAAATGGTTGATTAGAAGCTCCTCTGATCTCCTCACTCCTTACCTCAGAACCTCAGGATTTGAGTAGAAGTATCTCAGGTTTCCTCCAGTGAAGAGCCGGGTTCCTGCAGCGGCAGTAAAACGCTCTGATAATGATGCTCTGAACACGGCTCTAAGAACAATCGCAGCTTTATTACCAGGCTCCACTTTATTTAGCGCTGATAATTAGCTGCGAGTTCAGCGCTCCTTCCTTCTGCACCACTGAATAACAAAAACCACTAGCGGTGGCGGCGTGACAGAACGTAGCAGCTTCCTCTGAGCGTGTGCCTGTCATGAATAAATGAATAAAGAGTGAAAAATAACCATCTCCCAGATTCTAAACTTGTTTCTTCTTGCTGATTCAGACGTTCAGCTTCACTTTGCAATTCCAAACAGGAGCAGAATAAACAGGTCCACTGAGGAGAGGGGACGCTGGAACTGACCGAGTGGGCGGGGCTTAATGTTTCACCGGAACTCTCTGGAAAAAGACTGATGGAGAGCGTCGCAGTTTCATCATTTACACTGAAAATCAGCTTTCAGGCGCTAACTGACACTCCGCTAATACACACACACACACACACACAAACACACACACACACCTAATGCACACAGCTAATGCACACGGCTAATGCACACAGCTAATACACACACACACACACCTAATGCACACAGCTAATACACACACACACACACACACAAACACACACACACACCTAATGCACACAGCTAATGCACACAGCTAATACACACACAAACCTAATGCACACAGCTAATACACACACACACACA
>NC_080731.1:105000-115000 GCF_019097595.1 Hemibagrus wyckioides
AGGGAGTAGGGTATAGGGTGCAGGGAGTACAGAGTAGGATATAGGGTGCAGGGTAGAGGGAGTAGGGAGTAGGGTATAGGGTTTAGGGAGTAGGGAGCAGGGTAGAGGGATTAGGATATAGGGTGTACGGAGTATGGAAAAAGTTATAGGGAATAGGTTATAGGGTATAGGGAATAGGGAGTGGGGTGTAGGAAAGTACAGTATAGGGAGTAGACAGTAGGGAGTAGGCAGTATGGTATAGGGAGTAGGGAGTAGACAATAGGAAAGTATGGTATAGGGAGTAGGGAGTAGGGTATATGTGACATTAGCAGCTGCTCAGTGACCTTCAGCCACCAGGTGCCTTCATAACAGATATTCAGTAATGTTGAGTTTCATTAAAGTTCAACACTTCTGGTAAAAAGATGAAACTCTGTGATGACTCATCCTGTACTAATCTTGTGATCCTCCAATTAAATGCTCAGTAGAGTGTATAAAAGCCCCGCCCTCGGGGGTGTGTCTTGCTCTACAGTAGCAGCTCGTTAGCAGTAAACTTTGTTCTTTTTGTCCGTGTGTTCATTTAAATATAAAAGAATAAATGTTTGGAGTTTATTCAGGTTGAAGTGGGCGGAGTTTGTGTGGTCATGTGACTTTTCAGGAGAGTGTTTTAGCGTCTCGATGCTGGAACGCCACTCCCTCAGACTGATGGAGAATCACGTCATTATTCCCGTCTCCGTCAGTGAGAGTCGGTGAGACGGTTTTATCTCCCGCTCAGACGTGTCAGACGTCTCTCTCTCTCTGTGACGACCCCGCGGCTCTCCGTCACCGTCTGTGATGCTGAAGCTCCGCCTCTCCTTGGACACGTACGCCAGAACCCCAGACACACATGGTGGATTAAAGCGGTCCTGGATACGGCGTTCAGGCGTGAGGGAGAAATCTTACACAGCTCACACATGCCTCTGCTTATAAAGCTTGCTCGCTAAGCTAGTGTAGGTGTGTTTAGGATGGTGTGGGTGTGGCCTGGTGTATCTCGAGTGCTGTTGGCTGGTGTATAAATCACTCACACACTTCATTACAGCGAATCATATAACAGCTTTAATAATGAACATATGGAATGAAAGCGAAGATAATCGAATGATTAAAAAGTGCAGAAAGCTGTGGGGTCGAATCCCACGCTGTTGCCATGGTAACGGTTAGCTAGATGATGAGATTTATCCCAGACGTTTATGCCGCCGCTGTTCCGTATGACATCAATAAAAACGTCAAATCAATTCAAAAAGAAATATTTTCAGATAAAAGAGAATTTACACACTTTTTATAAATGCAGAGTGTTGAGATGTTCCTCAGACCAACAACCAGCCAGAGAAGATAAACTACTTCCTGCATTTAGTCTCCTCAAACAAGAAAAGTGTGTGTGTGTCTGTGTGTGTGTGTGTGTTAAGGATTACTTGGCTTTATACGGATCAGGTAAAGTCTACACCGGCTCTTAAAAGTATCCACACAGCCTTGACCCCGCAACACACACACACACACACACACACAGTTGCACTCATATTAAGTGTTATTGAGCTCTAGAGAAAGAGAGAAAGAGCTCACTTGATCTCTGACTTCTGTAGTGTGTGTGTGTTTGTGTGTGTGTGTGTGTGTAAGAGAGAGTGTGTGTATGGGGGGGGTGTTGGGAGAGGTTTAAGTGTGAGTGTGAATGTAAGTCTGTGTGTGTGTGTGTGTGTGTGTGTGTGTGCTCTTTCTATTTTGAGAGAATTACATCCTCCTCTAACCGCACATTTAACACATTCACTGGAGGAATTCCTTTCAGCACCGAGCTTTTAACGCTCACCAGCTTGTGTGTGTGTGTGTGTGTGTGTGTGTGTCTCAGCCTCAGTACTACCCCATACTGTTATCCCTCTGCATTATTACCCTTCAGGCTTGTTGTTGCCCCTTAACATTGCCCTTTAGTGCCCTTCTTGCCCCAGTGTGGATTGGACCCCGGGGGTAGCTGATGAGTATCTGATCATTAGAGTCAGATTCCGATCCTCCGTGTGTCTGATCCAGTGCTCATGAATATTTAAATGACTCTAACGCTCGGTCTTTAACTCTCATTACACCTCACATGTTCTACCTCATTATTCTAATCCTTCTGTTTCTGTTATTTCTGTTTATTCTCTTTGAACTCTTTTAAAATAAAGTTTAAAATTTAATTACATTTTATTTTTATTTAAAAGCACAGACTAATTATTAATCACCAAATTAGGGGATTAATCAGTGGATTAGTCGGGGTATTTAGTAACTTAATAAGCTCCCATATGGTACGATCCGTTTCTCTAAACAACGGCCAGTTCTCAAATGCTGATGAAAAAATGCGAACGAGGTTAGCAAGCCGCTACACTTCATTAATGTGAGTGTCAGTGCTGAGAGAACACACACACACACACACACACACACACATCATTAGAGATCGAGAGAGGCGTGGGGGGGTGGCTCCTCTCATCTCCTGTTTCACTTGTTCCCTCCAGTTGAAGTGTGCGTATGTATGTGTGTGTGTGTGTGTGTGTGTGTGTTGGTGTTTGGAGTGCAGCCTAAGTGCTGTCAGTGCCATCGTCTCTTTCTCTCTCTCTCTCTCTCTCTCTCTCTCTCTCTCCTACAGCCATGTGTCCAACAAGGAACAATAGCTGTGTGTGTGTGTGTGTGTGTGTGTTAACAGTGGAGTGCTTGTGTATATGAGCTTGTGTGGGTCTATGATGGGTCCACACACACACACACACACACAGTGTCATTAGGGTAATGGAGGGATGGATAGAGGAGTAATTACGGATGAATAAGGTTGAATAACAGTGGTATTAATGATTCTTCCTTTTTTATCTCTCCGTCTCTCCGGGTCAGGAATATTGCGCTACATTGACTCTCTAACTTTTTGATTAACGTCTATTTTTGTGTCAGTACTTTTTTATTATTTTAAACAATTTTATGAAGCTGTAATGGATTTTCACTTCATTGTGCTCAGTGCTCTTCTTCCTGCTGCGGTTAGACTGGGGCTCTGTCCCAAATCACAGCTCTAGTGTACATGGAGTGCACTAAGTAGGGTCCACAACACTACCACTATGTAGCATTATGAAGAGCTGTAACCTGTAACGCCAGAGTTCAGTCCGTTACAGAGTGATAATGGGAGTGCTGCAGTATTTCTCTATTTTAAACACGTTCATGATTAAATTGTTTAAAGTTTTAAATAATGATCAAAATGTTTATGATTTTCTTTAATTCCATAAAAACATTCTTGTCTAGCACAGTAACTCCTGCTGTGTCTGGTAAAGCTAATTAAGGAAACCAGTATGCAAATGAGAAGAATAGAAGTGATGTGGGCGGTATAAAGAGATGAGGCCACGCCCTCTGCTGTAGCAGTAGGAGGCGGTTTAGTGTGAGGAGGGATCAGCCCAGAGGATTGTGGGTAATCAGGGCTCTAGCTGAGGAAGGATAGTCTCAGAGGGAGCTCAGAGCTGGAGCAGTTTTCAGGTGGAGGAGTGAGAGTGAAGGAGGAGAACCCTCAGGAGAACTTGCTGAAATCTAGCTCTCATACACACATTCTACAGCTCTGATCCCTGTGCTTCTACCTTCAGAAGGTTCTTCACACCTGGAGCTTCTGTAGAGGGAGACGTGTTACTGCTTGTCCAGTAAGGGGGTGAGGGGGAGGGAGTTTAGGTCACATGGTTAGTAGAAGTGGTGTGAGAAGGTTCTACACGATTCTGAGACATGTTCTTAGAGCCATTTTCACTAAGAGATACAGTTAGTTAGTCTATTAGGGGGCGTGGCCTATTTTGTGCCTGTTAGATGTGTATGCAGATGAACTCCTGACATTCAGGAATGAGCAGATTTCCACTTTAACATAATCCGCCCTTCTATATATGCTTTACATGAGGAGGCGTGGCCTATGTGTATGTCTCAGGGAAGGCGTGGGCTGTGTGTGTAATTGTCTCAGTGAAGCAGCTCTGGCCTCTATGAAAGCCTCATTGACAGGGTGACCTCTGTGCCTGTCAATCTCAGTGTAAGAGGTGTGGCCTTTGTGCCTGTCAATCTCAGTGTAAGAGGTGTGGCCTCTGTGCCTGTCAATCTCAGTGTAAGAGGTGTGGCCTCTGTGCCCTTGTTTCTTCTTTTCTTCTTTTTCTTTTACCTCAGACACACACTGCTAGCCATATGGCAGCCACACACACACACAAACACACACACACACACACACCCTATTTCTCTTTCTCCATGGTAAGGGGTGTGTCCAGATGTGTGTGTGTGTGTGTGTGTGTGTGTGTGGGGGGGGGGCTGGTGAACTTGTGTGAGTGAGTGTGTGATAGACAGCGGTGCAGTGTGTGTGTGTGTGTGTGTGTGTGTGTGTGGGTGTGGGTGTGTGTGTGTGTGAGCTGCTGATGATGAAGAGATGCCAGGACTCAGACTGAGAGGACGGAATTAGAGATGGAGTCCTGCTGATACACACACACACACACACACACACACCAGGAAGTGTGACTTTGGTAGAGTTAGAGACAGACAGAGAAGATGTTAGAAGTCATCAGCAGCTTTTTTCTGTTCAGAGCCTCATTTAATTTCTTCTGTGTTCGTGTGTCTGAGTGAAGACAAAAACCTGTTTATAAAAACATCATTAATCATCAGACTGATATCATTTCATCACCCAGATCCCAGAAATACACACACACACACACATACTCACACACACACACACACACACACTCTTCAGTACACTGGTTATTCTTCTTCTTGTTCTTCTTCTTTTTATTATTATTATTATTATTATTATTATTACAGCACAGCACTGCTGAATCCTGCGCTCTGATTGGTGGATCAGGTGTGGAATAATTCTCTCTAACAGCAGCTCAGACTGTAGCACAGGTTTATGTTAATGACTGGTTTCTATAGTAACAGCTCATTCACAGGGGTTTATATGACACACCCTCCATTTAATCTGAAGTCACTGACCGGTGAGGAGACGTTTATTCAACTGTGTTATGGAAGGAGTCTCCAGTGTCATGTCCGATTACATAAAGGATTATTTAAGTGAATGTTTGAGTATAAACACCGCTTCAGCTCTGATCACTAACACAGCAAACCACACACTGGGTGTGTCACTTTACACCAACACACACACACACAGAGAGGGGGGGGCATGGGGAGAGAAAGAGAGAGGGGGCATGGGGAGAGAAAGAGAGAGGGGGCATGGGGAGAGAAAGAGAGAGAGAGGGGGCATGGGGAGAGAAAGAGAGAGAGAGAGGGGGCATGGGGAGAGAAAGAGAGAGAGAGGGGGCATGGGGAGAGAAAGAGAGAGAGAGGGGGCATGGGAGAGAGAGAGAGAGAGAGAGAGAGGGGGCATGGGGAAAGAAAGAGAGAGAGAGGGGGGGCATGGGGAGAGAAAGAGAGAGAGAGAGACATGGAGAGGGGGGGCATGGGGAGAGAGAGAGGGGGGGCATGGAGAGAGAAAGAGAGTGAGAGAGAGAGAGACAGACATGGAGAGAGAGAGAGAGAGAGAGATGTGATGGAGAGGTATTTTCAGACCAGAGGATGGATAGAGTGAGGATGCTCTTATCTGTCAGGTGCAGCTTGGGCAGGAAGTGCGTGTGTGTGTGTGTGTGTGTGTGCGTGTGTGTGTGGTGTCATCTGTCTCCGTGGCGATGTCTCTATTGACACAGAGAGAGAGAGAGACGTCCTTTAGTGTCATGCAAATTCTTCATGTTATTTATTCATTAGGAGTACTTCATGTGTGTGTGTGTGTGTGTGTTTGTTTAGTCCATAAAGGTCACTTCCTTGGACACTTTCCACCCACCCTGTGTGTGTGTGTGTGTGTGTGTGTGTGTAACACTGTCTCTTTTTCAAACTGTCGTCTCTTTGTGTTCTTTATTTTCTGCTGTCTTCTCTTTTGGACTTCTTTAAAATGTCTCTTTAAACACACACACACACACACACACACACACACAGAGTAAAAGTAGCTTCCAGTCCATTTAAAATGCAGAAACAATAAATGTGAGTGGAGTTGATGGTTTTTCTTTATTTACTCCCTGAAGTAGAGTTAATCGATTTTCCACTCCAGTGTTCAGGGCTGGAAATTAACGCTGATAGCTGACGATGTTGTTCTGTCCAGCGCAGCCACGCTGCTGCCTCCTCTCTGCGCTGGAGAGCCAGTCGGAGTGTATAGGCGTGATTAAAGCCTTTCCAGAGCAGAGAGCGCAGATACAGAGTGTTTTTAATGATGAACAAACGCTTTAGGAGTTTATAATGGAGATAAAGTCAGACTCTGACACTTCCTGTTTCCTGACACCGCGCTCCGCTGTGCTTCAGTCTCTACATGGAATCAGTCTCAACGTAATCACTTTGTACTGCTACATCCTTGCCATGCGTTCCCATGGCAACAAACCATGTTCTTGGGCTTGTCTCCGCCTCTCTTCTGTCATTGGTTGTTTTTCTGATTGTGTTCTCCTGTTCCTCGATTCCTCCTGCTCTCATTACATGATGAAGAAGAAGACAATACAGCACAGTGAAATTCTTTTCTTCACATTTACCAGATTAGGAACTTGTGGTCAGAGCACAGGGGTCAGCTGTGATACAGTGCCCTGGAGCAGAGAGAGTCAGGGGCCTTGCTCAGGGGCCCAACACACAGTGAAACTCTAGGTAACAGTAAAAATGTCAGTTAACTCGAGTAAGACACAGTGATGCATGCTACAGTAACAGGAATTAAGCATATGCAAAATAGTCACATTAGGACACACCCACATGCTTCTTCCACATAGGTTCTCCAGAGAAGCTTTAAGGTTAGAAGACTTTCTGAGAGAGAGAGAGAGAGAGAGAGAGAGAGAGAGATGTAATAAAGAGGTAGAGAAGGGCGTGGCATCCTCTACACTACACACACACACACCTCTGTTTAAAACACATCGTTCTGCTGTAGGGGGCGTGGCCATGGTGTAATAGGTAACATGCATTAGTAGGTCACATGACCATAACATATCTCAGGGTATTTCTCCTGCTTATTTAATAGAAAGTGAAACACACTGTAATGTGTCCAGATGTGTGTATGACCAGTCTATAAAACATAGTGACCCGATGGATTTGGACTAACAGAAATAATTACATTACACACCTGCACATAGAAAACTAATCCCATCTGAATAGGTCTGCATTATTAATGTAGTGTATGATGAGCTGTGACTCTCACCTGAGACTCATTTAAATATTTATAAGTCTCATGGAGTGTTTGTGTTTTTTATCTCATTTCTGTGAAATCATGGAGTGTGTGTAATCTAGTGGAGCTGCAGATGTTTGTGATGTTCTGCACCTGCTTTCAGTAAACATCTTCCTGTCTTCTGTTCTCTGTGTGCTCATTAAATTGGACGATTCTCTTCATTTTAGCAATGCCAGAAATCTTTTATTGCGCTAAACGAGTCTGTTGTGTAAGAATAAATGTTTCTGGTGTTTAATGTGAATTAGTGTTTAAACCTGACCCTCTCTGTGTCCAGCTGTAGACCTCAGCTCTCCACACTCATTACCTCCTCGTCCTGTCAGCTTGATCCTAGCTCCATGCTCTGCAGCCGTCATCTCTCCTCCACTGCTTCATCTGATGACTCCACGTCCGTTTTCTGCTTAAACCTGCCGCTCTCTCACGCTTCCCCTCGCCTTGACACGGCCAATTACAGACTGATCTCCAGACTCCACTTTTTTAGCTGAAGTGATGGACAGAGTGGTAGCCTGTGCAACCTAAAGCCTGACGTTCTTTTCAGTCTGGCTTTCTCCCTCATCACATTACTGAACCTGCTCTCCTGAGAGCTTTCAGCTGGTTCCAGAGATCTTCTCCATCTCCTGGATCTCAGGAGAAAGATTTCTTTTCCATCTTTCATCAGTGGCTATTAAAGCTCTCTCTCTCTGACTGTTTATTAATGAGGAACACACAAGGAATATTTACATTACTCGAGATGTTCCTCAGGACTCAGATGTTTCCTCATGCTGATAAAATCCCCCTCAGACTGAGGACTTCTCTCAGTTCAAATCCCAGGTGTACCAAGCTGCCACTGCTGGGCCCCTGAGCAAGGCCCTTAACCCTCAATTGCTCAGTTGTATAAAATAAGATCAAAATGTAAGGTGCTGTGGATAAGGGCATCTGCTAAATGGCAGAAATGTAAATGTAGAACCTTCTTTTCTTTTGATGGACTTGACACAGTAAGCGTGATTAAAGTGGAGCTCTTCGTGACCTTCCTGATGATTAAAATGCTGTTTTAAACAGGTTTACTCGACATTAAGGTCCTGACCGCTGTGTAATGCTGAGTTAACAGTACATGAGTCCAGCCCCGGTTTCCCTGGTGCAGATTAATTTTTGGGACCTGAAACTTCGGCCATAAATCACTGAGCACTCCTGTGGCAACTTCTTGTGTAGCGTGAGCAGTTTAGCGAGGCGATTTTCTCCACAGATGCATGGTTGAAATTCTCCAAGATGAATCAGTGTGTGTGAGCACCTGCACCTCACAGCATTTAGGCACGATGACCTTATCTAGGGTCAGTCAGAGAAGAGTTGTGTAATGTGTGCACATCCTCGTACTAATTCACCAGATTACGATCCATGAGATCCATCAGTCTACAAATCCTGGATGAAGAAGAACAGAGCTGAGAAAGAGTCAGAGAGAGGAAGTTCATCTTCTGTAATGCGCAGTCTCATTTCACCGTCCAGAACAGACCATCGTCACGGCCTGCATTTCCCTGACCACTTCCTCCAACACACTTCTCTTGTTTTTCTTCTGCCTGAAGAGAACAGTACAGGAACAGTCATTAGCTCCACTTCTTCTGGACAGGAGTAAGAGTTTGGGGATCAGGTGTACTTCAGCAGGGTGAGATCTCTCCAGGTGTTTGTGAGCTTGAGCTGAGAGTGATGGGACATGCTGCCTATTACTGCATTCACTGACCAACTGACCAAACTGTTGTAGTGTGAGCTGGACAGGAAGATTTTAAACCCTAATATCCATCAGTGGCAGAGATGATCATCACACAAACATCTCTCTCTCTCTCTCTCTCTCTCTCTCTCTCTCCCTCTCCCTCCCTCCCCCTATCTCTCTTTCTCTCCCTCTCTCTCTTTCTATCTCTCTCTGTCCCTATCTGTCCCTCTTCCCCGCGCTCTCTCCCTCTGTCTCTCTCTGTCTCTGTGTCCCTATCTGTCCCTCTTTCACACTCTCTCTCCCTCTCCCCTTCTCTCTCTCTCTCTCTCTCTCTCTCTCTCTCTCCCCCTATCTGTCCCTCTCTCTCTCTCTCTCTCTGTCCCTATCTGTCCCTCTTCCCCGCGCTCTCTCTCTGTCTCTCTCTCTCTCTGTGTCCCTCCCTCTCTCTCTCTCTCTCTCTCTCTCTCTCTCTCTCTCTCTGTCCCTATCTGTCCCTCTTTCACACTCTCTCTCCCTCTCCCCTTCTCTCTCTCTCTCTCTCTCTCTCTCTCTCTCTCTCTCTCCCCCTATCTGTCCCTCTCTCTCTCTCTCTCTCTCTCTCTCTCTCTGTCCCTATCTGTCCCTCTTCCATGCTCTCTCTCCCTCTCCCCTTCTCTCCCCCCCCTGTCTGCCCCCCCCCATCTGTCCCTCTCCCTCTCTCCCTTTCTCCCCCCCATCTGTCTCTATCTGCCCCCCCTTTCTCCCTATCTGTCCCTCTCCCTCTCTCTCTCCCTTCCCCCTGCCCCTCCCTCCCTCCCTCTTCGTAAGAGCTACAAACTTCTCTTCACCACTTTCAGAGTCCTTCACAGTTTCCTGACCATGCCTGTCTGTCCGAGTTGTAGCATCCTCTGGGATTGGGCAGCATCTCTGTGACTTCTATGTTACTGTGTCTTTCAGATCTCTCTGAAGGAGCTTCACTCCTCTTTCCTTGGTATATTCCTCTCTCTGCTCTGTAGCTGTTCACAGTTTTGGGGTTGAAGAAACACCTCCAGCTTATTGTGTGTGTTTTTTGGTCTGAGGTTTGGGATGTTTTATGGAGTTGAACTTAAATCTCTGAATAATTTCTAATCAGGATATAT
>NC_080731.1:120000-130000 GCF_019097595.1 Hemibagrus wyckioides
TATAGTGTACAGTGTATTATAGCTGTTATAGTGTACAGTGTATTATAGCTGTTATAGTGTACAGTGTATTATAGCTGTTATAGTGTGCAGTGTATTATAGCTGTTATAGTATGTAGTGTATTATAGCTGTTATAGTGTGTAGTGTATTATAGCTGTTATAGTGTACAGTGTATTATAGCTGTTATAGTGTACAGTGTATTATAGCTGTTATAGTGTAGAGTGTATTATAGCTGTTATAGTGTGTAGTGTATTATAGCTGTTATAGTGTGTAGTGTATTATAGATGTTATAGTGTACAGTGTATTATAGCTGTTATAGTGTACAGTGTATTATAGCTGTTATAGTGTACAGTGTATTATAGCTGTTATAGTATGTAGTGTATTATTGCTGTTATAGTGTGTAATGTATTATAGCTGTTATAGTATGTAGTGTATTATAGCTGTTATAGTGTAGAGTGTATTATAGCTGTTATAGTGTACAGTGTATTATAGCTGTTATAGTGTAGAGTGTATTATAGCTGTTATAGTGTACAGTGTATTATAGCTGTTATAGTATGTAGTGTATTATAGCTGTTATAGTGTAGAGTGTATTATAGCTGTTATAGTGTACAGTGTATTATAGCTGTTATAGTGTAGAGTGTATTATAGCTGTTATAGTGTACAGTGTATTATAGCTGTTATAGTGTACAGTGTATTATAGCTGTTATAGTGTGTAGTGTATTATAGCTCTTATAGTGTGTAGTGTATTATAGCTGTTATAGTGTGTAGTGTATTATAGCTGTTATAGTGTGTAGTGTATTATAGCTGTTATAGTGTGTAGTGTATTATCGCTGTTATAGTGTGTAGTGTACTTTTTGCTGTTATAGTGTGTAGTGTATTATAGCTGTTATAGTGTGTAGTGTATTTTTGCTGTTATAGTGTGTAGTGTATTATAGATGTTATAGTGTGTAGTGTATTATAGCTGTTATAGTGTGTAGTGTATTATAGCTGTCATAGTATGTAGTGTATTATAGCTGTCATAGTGTGTAGTGTATTATAGCTGTTATAGTGTGTAGTGTATTATAGCTGTTATAGTGTACAGTGTATTATAGCTGTTATAGTGTACAGTGTATTATAGCTGTTATAGTATGTAGTGTATTATAGCTGTTATAGTATGTAGTGTATTATAGCTGTCATAGTGTGTAGTGTATTATAGCTGTTATAGTATGTAGTGTATTATAGCTGTTATAGTGTGTAGTGTATTATAGCTGTTATAGTATGTAGTGTATTATAGCTGTCATAGTATGTAGTGTATTATAGCTGTTATAGTGTACAGTGTATTATAGCTGTTATAGTATGTAGTGTATTATAGCTGTTATAGTGTGTAGTGTATTATAGCTGTTATAGTGTACAGTGTATTATAGCTGTTATAGTGCGTAGTGTATTATAGCTGTTATAGTGTACAGTGTATTATAGCTGTTATAGTGTGTAGTGTATTATAGCTGTTATAGTGTGTAGTGTATTATAGCTGTTATAGTGTACAGTGTATTATAGCTGTTATAGTTTACAGTGTATTATAGCTGTTATAGTGTGTAGTGTATTATAGCTGTTATAGTGTGTAGTGTATTATAGCTGTTATAGTGTGTAGTGTATTATAGCTGTTATAGTGTGTAGTGTATTATAGATGTTATAGTGTGTAATGTATTATAGCTGTTATAGTGTGTAGTGTATTATAGCTGTTATAGTTTGTAGTGTATTATAGCTGTTATAGTGTACAGTGTATTATAGCTGTTATAGTTTACAGTGTATTATAGCTGTTATAGTGTGTAGTGTATTATAGCTGTTATAGTGTGTAGTGTATTATAGCTGTTATAGTGTACAGTGTATTATAGCTGTTATAGTGTGTAGTGTATTATAGCTGTTATAGTGTACAGTGTATTATAGCTGTTATAGTGTACAGTGTATTATAGATGTTATAGTGTGTAGTGTATTATAGATGTTATAGTGTACAGTGTATTATAGCTGTTATAGTGTACAGTGTATTATAGATGTTATAGTGTACAGTGTATTATAGCTGTTATAGTGTAGAGTGTATTATAGATGTTATAGTGTGTAGTGTATTATAGATGTTATAGTGTGTAGTGTATTATAGCTGTTATAGTGTGTAGTGTATTATAACTGTTATAGTGTGTAGTGTATTATAGCTGTTATAGTGTACAGTGTATTATAGATGTTATAGTGTACAGTGTATTATAGCTGTTATAGTATGTAGTGTATTATAGCTGTTATAGTGTGTAGTGTATTATAGCTGTCATAGTATGTAGTGTATTATAGCTGTTATAGTGTGTAGTGTATTATAGCTGTTATAGTATGTAGTGTATTATAGCTGTTATAGTGTACAGTGTATTATAGCTGTTATAGTGTAGAGTGTATTATAGCTGTTATAGTGTACAGTGTATTATAGCTGTTATAGTGTACAGTGTATTATAGCTGTTATAGTGTGTAGTGTATTATAGCTCTTATAGTGTGTAGTGTATTATAGCTGTTATAGTGTGTAGTGTATTATAGCTGTTATAGTGTGTAGTGTATTATAGCTGTTATAGTGTGTAGTGTATTATCGCTGTTATAGTGTGTAGTGTACTTTTTGCTGTTATAGTGTGTAGTGTATTATAGATGTTATAGTGTGTAGTGTATTATAGATGTTATAGTGTGTAGTGTATTATAGCTGTTATAGTGTGTAGTGTATTTTTGCTGTTATAGTGTGTAGTGTATTATAGATGTTATAGTGTGTAGTGTATTATAGCTGTTATAGTGTGTAGTGTATTATAGCTGTCATAGTATGTAGTGTATTATAGCTGTCATAGTGTGTAGTGTATTATAGCTGTTATAGTGTGTAGTGTATTATAGCTGTTATAGTGTACAGTGTATTATAGCTGTTATAGTGTACAGTGTATTATAGCTGTTATAGTATGTAGTGTATTATAGCTGTTATAGTATGTAGTGTATTATAGCTGTCATAGTGTGTAGTGTATTATAGCTGTTATAGTATGTAGTGTATTATAGCTGTTATAGTGTGTAGTGTATTATAGCTGTTATAGTATGTAGTGTATTATAGCTGTTATAGTGTGTAGTGTATTATAGCTGTTATAGTATGTAGTGTATTATAGCTGTCATAGTGTGTAGTGTATTATAGCTGTTATAGTGTACAGTGTATTATAGCTGTTATAGTATGTAGTGTATTATAGCTGTTATAGTGTGTAGTGTATTATAGCTGTTATAGTATGTAGTGTATTATAGCTGTCATAGTGTGTAGTGTATTATAGCTGTTATAGTGTACAGTGTATTATAGCTGTTATAGTATGTAGTGTATTATAGCTGTTATAGTGTGTAGTGTATTATAGCTGTTATAGTATGTAGTGTATTATAGCTGTTATAGTGTGTAGTGTATTATAGCTGTTATAGTGTAGAGTGTATTATAGCTGTTATAGTATGTAGTGTATTATAGCTGTTATAGTGTGTAGTGTATTATAGCTGTTATAGTATGTAGTGTATTATAGCTGTCATAGTGTGTAGTGTATTATAGCTGTTATAGTGTACAGTGTATTATAGCTGTTATAGTATGTAGTGTATTATAGCTGTTATAGTGTACAGTGTATTATAGCTGTTATAGTGCGTAGTGTATTATAGCTGTTATAGTGTACAGTGTATTATAGCTGTTATAGTGTGTAGTGTATTATAGCTGTTATAGTGTGTAGTGTATTATAGCTGTTATAGTGTACAGTGTATTATAGCTGTTATAGTTTACAGTGTATTATAGCTGTTATAGTGTGTAGTGTATTATAGCTGTTATAGTGTGTAGTGTATTATAGCTGTTATAGTGTGTAGTGTATTATAGCTGTTATAGTGTGTAGTGTATTATAGATGTTATAGTGTGTAGTGTATTATAGCTGTTATAGTGTGTAGTGTATTATAGCTGTTATAGTTTGTAGTGTATTATAGCTGTTATAGTGTACAGTGTATTATAGCTGTTATAGTTTACAGTGTATTATAGCTGTTATAGTGTGTAGTGTATTATAGCTGTTATAGTGTGTAGTGTATTATAGCTGTTATAGTGTACAGTGTATTATAGCTGTTATAGTGTGTAGTGTATTATAGCTGTTATAGTGTACAGTGTATTATAGCTGTTATAGTGTACAGTGTATTATAGATGTTATAGTGTGTAGTGTATTATAGATGTTATAGTGTACAGTGTATTATAGCTGTTATAGTGTACAGTGTATTATAGCTGTTATAGTGTGCAGTGTATTATAGCTGTTATAGTATGTAGTGTATTATAGCTGTTATAGTGTGTAGTGTATTATAGCTGTTATAGTGTACAGTGTATTATAGCTGTTATAGTATGCAGTGTATTATAGCTGTTATAGTGTAGAGTGTATTATAGATGTTATAGTGTGTAGTGTATAATAGCTGTTATAGTGTGTAGTGTATTATAGCTGTTATAGTGTACAGTGTATTATAGATGTTATAGTATGCAGTGTATTATAGCTGTTATAGTGTAGAGTGTATTATAGATGTTATAGTGTGTAGTGTATTATAGCTGTTATAGTGTGTAGTGTATTATAGCTGTTATAGTGTACAGTGTATTATAGCTGTTATAGTGTGTAGTGTATTATATCTGTTATAGTGTACAGTGTATTATAGCTGTTATAGTATGCAGTGTATTATAGCTGTTATAGTATGCATTGTATTATAGATGTTATAGTGTGTAGTGTATTATAGATGTTATAGTGTGTAGTGTATTATAGCTGTTATAGTGTGTAGTGTATTATAGCTGTTATAGTGTACAGTGTATTATAGATGTTATAGTGTACAGTGTATTATAGCTGTTATAGTATGTAGTGTATTATAGCTGTTATAGTGTGTAGTGTATTATAGCTGTCATAGTATGTAGTGTATTATAGCTGTTATAGTGTGTAGTGTATTATAGCTGTTATAGTATGTAGTGTATTATAGCTGTTATAGTGTGTAGTGTATTATAGCTGTTATAGTGTGCAGTGTATTATAGCTGTTATAGTATGTAGTGTATTATAGCTGTTATAGTGTGTAGTGTATTATAGCTGTTATAGTGTGCAGTGTATTATAGCTGTTATAGTATGTAGTGTATTATAGCTGTTATAGTGTGTAGTGTATTATAGCTGTTATAGTGTACAGTGTATTATAGCTGTTATAGTGTAGAGTGTATTATAGCTGTTATAGTGTGTAGTGTATTATAGCTGTTATAGTGTACAGTGTATTATAGCTGTTATAGTGTAGAGTGTATTATAGATGTTATAGTGTGTAGTGTATTATAGCTGTTATAGTGTAGAGTGTATTATAGATGTTATAGTGTGTAGTGTATTATAGCTGTTATAGTGTAGAGTGTATTATAGATGTTATAGTGTACAGTGTATTATAGCTGTTATAGTATGTAGTGTATTATAGCTGTTATAGTGTGTAGTGTATTATAGCTGTCATAGTATGTAGTGTATTATAGCTGTTATAGTGTGTAGTGTATTATAGCTGTTATAGTATGTAGTGTATTATAGCTGTTATAGTGTGTAGTGTATTATAGCTGTTATAGTGTGCAGTGTATTATAGCTGTTATAGTATGTAGTGTATTATAGCTGTTATAGTGTGTAGTGTATTATAGCTGTTATAGTGTACAGTGTATTATAGCTGTTATAGTATGCAGTGTATTATAGATGTTATAGTGTAGAGTGTATTATAGATGTTATAGTGTGTAGTGTATTATAGCTGTTATAGTGTGTAGTGTATTATAGCTGTTATAGTGTACAGTGTATTATAGATGTTATAGTGTAGAGTGTATTATAGATGTTATAGTGTGTAGTGTATTATAGCTGTTATAGTGTACAGTGTATTATAGCTGTTATAGTGTAGAGTGTATTATAGCTGTTATAGTGTGTAGTGTATTATAGCTGTTATAGTGTACAGTGTATTATAGCTGTTATAGTGTAGAGTGTATTATAGATGTTATAGTGTGTAGTGTATTATAGCTGTTATAGTGTAGAGTGTATTATAGATGTTATAGTGTGTAGTGTATTATAGCTGTTATAGTGTAGAGTGTATTATAGATGTTATAGTGTACAGTGTATTATAGCTGTTATAGTATGTAGTGTATTATAGCTGTTATAGTGTGTAGTGTATTATAGCTGTCATAGTATGTAGTGTATTATAGCTGTTATAGTGTGTAGTGTATTATAGCTGTTATAGTATGTAGTGTATTATAGCTGTTATAGTGTGTAGTGTATTATAGCTGTTATAGTGTGCAGTGTATTATAGCTGTTATAGTATGTAGTGTATTATAGCTGTTATAGTGTGTAGTGTATTATAGCTGTTATAGTGTACAGTGTATTATAGCTGTTATAGTATGCAGTGTATTATAGATGTTATAGTGTAGAGTGTATTATAGATGTTATAGTGTGTAGTGTATTATAGCTGTTATAGTGTGTAGTGTATTATAGCTGTTATAGTGTACAGTGTATTATAGATGTTATAGTGTAGAGTGTATTATAGATGTTATAGTGTGTAGTGTATTATAGCTGTTATAGTGTCCAGTGTATTATAGCTGTTATAGTGTACAGTGTATTATAGCTGTTATAGTATGCAGTGTATTATAGCTGTTATAGTGTACAGTGTATTATAGCTGTTATAGTGTGTAGTGTATTATAGCTGTTATAGTGTACAGTGTATTATAGCTGTTATAGTGTAGAGTGTATTATAGATGTTATAGTGTGTAGTGTATTATAGCTGTTATAGTGTGTAGTGTATTATAGCTGTTATAGTGTACAGTGTATTATAGCTGTTATAGTGTAGAGTGTATTATAGATGTTATAGTGTGTAGTGTATTATAGCTGTTATAGTGTACAGTGTATTATAGCTGTTATAGTGTGTAGTGTATTATAGATGTTATAGTGTGTAGTGTATTATAGCTGTTATAGTGTACAGTGTATTATAGCTGTTATAGTGTAGAGTGTATTATAGATGTTATAGTGTGTAGTGTATTATAGCTGTTATAGTGTGTAGTGTATTATAGCTGTCATAGTGTGTAGTGTATTATAGATGTTATAGTGTGTAGTGTATTATAGCTGTTATAGTGTGTAGTGTATTATAGCTGTTATAGTGTACAGTGTATTATAGCTGTTATAGTATGCAGTGTATTATAGCTGTTATAGTATGCAGTGTATTATAGCTGTTATAGTATGCAGTGTATTATAGATGTTATAGTGTATAGTGTATTGCATCAGCGTGTTAGCCGTGTGTGGACTGACGCGTATTATCCGCTATTCTCAGGGCGCAGTATGGGGAAGGCATCAACTTCGTAGCGGTGAAGCCCAGTAACCTGGCTACGTGGGAAATCAAACAGGAAGTTGCTCCAGGCTCCGCCTCCTTTTCCATATTCTGTGAGAGGAAGACCAGTTTGTCCAATGAGAGGTCAGTACTGTTATTATATCACTTACTAAATACGTCAACTTTCTGTTGCTGTTGCAACTGGTCAGTGTTTATGGCTCCGTCACAAACAATATGTCCACTGACTGAGTGTGGTAACGTTTGGTCACAGCCCATCACTCCTCTCTGTTCTATACAGGAATTAGGCTGCCTCAGTAGGACACATTTACAGGCAGTGTTTGTTGTCTCAGATGTGTCCTTGTGTCTCTGTTTTGGACAAGACTTACACATAATATTTATCCTCCACTTCCTCGTGTCACTTCACTTCCTCGTGTCACTTCACTTCCTCGTGTCACTTCACTTCCTTTTGTCATTTCACTTCCTCATGTCACTTCACTTCCTTGTTTCTTTACACTTCCTCGTGTCACTTCACTTCCTCGTGTCACTTCACTTCCTTGTGTCATTTCACTTCCTCATGTCACTTTACTTCCTTGTTTCTTTACACTTCCTCGTGTCATTACACTTCATGTCACTTTACTTCCTCGTGTCATTTCACTTCCTCATGTCACTTTACTTCCTTGTTTCTTTACACTTCCTCGTGTCATTACACTTCATGTCACTTTACTTCCTCGTGTCATTTCACTTCCTCATGTCACTTTACTTCCTTGTTTCTTTACACTTCCTCGTGTCATTACACTTCATGTCACTTTACTTCCTCGTGTCATTTCACTTCCTCATGTCACTTTACTTCCTTGTTTCTTTACACTTCCTCGTGTCATTTCACTTCCTCGTGTCACTTTACTTCCTCGTGTCATTACACTTCCTCATGTCACTTCACTTCCTCGTGTCATTTCACTTCCTCGTGTCATTTCACTTCCTCGTGTCACTTAATTTCTGAGGCTGTGGCGTTCCCGCTCCAGGATTTATCGTGCTCCATCCCAACATTCCAGAGTACGTCAAAATTCCCAGGTGGGAAAATTTACGATGTTGTAGAGCCGTGGATCCGTGCAGCTGTCAGAGGAGCGTCCGTAATCACCCTGTGTGCTTCTGCTGAGGGGAGAAACACGCTCGGCTTTACCGCGGGGTTTCATGCGCTTTAGCTGACAGGAAGAAGAGAGCGAGGGATAATGAAAAGAAGGAAAGGAAAGAGAGCATGGGGAGGAGTAATGTGTTTATTCTGATCACAGCACCTACTTTATATGCTTTATGGTGTGAGTGAAAAAAGAGCAAAGGAAAAGAAGGGAGAGAGAGAACGAGGGAGAAAAAGAGAATGAGGGAGAGGGAAAGAATGATTAGAGAGAGAAAAAAAAGACAGACAAAGAGGAAAGGAGAAAAGAGAGGCAGATGAGAAAATGAGAAGAAAAAAGGGAAACAACATGAAGAGAAAAAAGGAAAATAAAATAAAAAAAGAGAGTGAGAGGAAGAGATGAGAGGAATATGAGCTGAAAAAGTAAATGAAAGAAAGATTAAAAGAAAATCAACATGAAAGAAAAAGGAGAGGAAATGACAAAGATGAAGACAGGAAAAAGGAGAGATGAAGAGAAAATGGTGAAGGAAAGAGGAGAAAAAGGACAAGAATAGACTGCATAGGAAAAGAAGTGACAAAAAGAAGAGAAGAAAGATGAAATGCAGGAGACAAAAAGAAGGGAACTGAGAGATTGGGAATAAGACGTGAAAAGACAAGAAGACAAAAAAATAAAATGAAAAGAAAAAAGAACAGAGCAAGAAGAGAGGAAAAGGAAAAAAAGCATGCAGGAGAGGAAGGGATGAGAGGAACAGAGTGATACACAACACACACACATACACTGTAACACAATAACAACTAACAACACACACACAGTATCACAATAACAACACACACACACACACAGTATCACAATAACAACACACACACACAGTATCACAATAACAACACACACACACACACAGTATCACAATAACAACACACACACACACACAGTATCACAATAACAACACACACACAGTATCACAATAACAACACACACACACACACAGTATCACAATAACAACACACACACACAGTATCACAATAACAACACACACACACACAGTATCACAATAACAACACACACACACACACAGTATCACAATAACAACATACACACACACAGTATCACAATAACAACACACACACACACAGTATCACAATAACAACACACACACACAGTATCACAATAACAACATACACACACACAGTATCACAATAACAACATACACACACACAGTATCACAATAACAACACACACACACACACAGTATCACAATAACAACACACACACACAGTATCACAATAACAACACACACACACACACACAGTATCACAATAACAACACACACACACAGTATCACAATAACAACACACACACACACACAGTATCACAATAACAACACACACACACACAGTATCACAATAACAACACACACACACACACAGTATCACAATAACAACACACACACACACACAGTATCACAATAACAACACACACACACAGTATCACAATAACAACACACACACACACACACAGTATCACAATAACAACACACACACACACACAC
>NC_080731.1:135000-150000 GCF_019097595.1 Hemibagrus wyckioides
CACAATAACAACACACACCCACCCACACACACACACACACACACACACACACACACACACAGTATCACAATAACAACACACACACAGTATCACAATAACAACACACACACAGTATCACAATAACAACACACACACACACACAGTATCACAATAACAACACACACACACACAGTATCACAATAATAACATACACACACACACACACACACACAGTATCACAATAACAACACACACACACACACAGTATCACAATAACAACACACACACACACAGTATCACAATAACAACACACACACAGTATCTCACTAACACACACACAGTATCACAATAACAACACACACACACACACACACAGTATCACAATAACAACACACACACACACAGTATCACAATAACAACACACACACACACAGTATCACACTAACAACACACACACAGTATCACAATAACAACACACACACAGTATCACAATAACAACATACACACACACACACACAGTATCACAATAACAACACACACACACAGTATCACAATAACAACACACACACAGTATCACAATAACAACACACACACACACACACAGTATCACAATAACAACACACACACACACACACACACAGTATCACAATAACAACATACACACACACAGTATCACACTAACAACACACACAATATCACAATAACAACACACACACAGTATCACAATAACAACACACACACACACACAGTATCACAATAACAACACACACACAGTATCACAATAACAACACACACACACACAGTATCACAATAACAACACACACACAGTATCACAATAATAACATACACACACACACACAGTATCACAATAACAACACACACACACACACAGTATCACAATAACAACACACACACACACAGTATCACAATAACAACACACACACAGTATCACAATAACAACACACACACAGTATCACAATAACAACATACACACACACACACACAGTATCACAATATCAACACACACACACAGTATCACAATAACAACATACACACACACAGTAACACAATAACAACATACACACACACAGTATCACAATAACAACATACACACACACACAGTATCACAATATCAACACACACACACACACACAGTATCACAATATCAACACACACACACAGTATCACAATAACAACATACACACACACAGTATCACAATAACAACATACACACACAGTATCACAATAACAACATACACACACACACTATCACAATATCAACACACACACACAGTATCACAATAACAACATACACACACACAGTAACACAATAACAACACACACACACACACAGTATCACAATAACAACACACACCCACCCACACACACACACACACACACACAGTATCACAATAACAAAACACACACAGTATCACAATAACAACACACACACACACACAGTATCACAATAACAACACACACACACACAGTATCACAATAACAACACACACACAGTATCACAATAACAACACACACACACACACACAGTATCACAATAACAACACACACACACACACACAGTATCACAATAACAACATACACACACACAGTATCACACTAACAACACACACAGTATCACAATAACAACACACACACAGTATCACAATAACAACACACACACACACAGTATCACAATAACAACACACACACACACACACAGTATCACAATAACAACACACACACACACACAGTATCACACTAACAACACACACACACACACAGTATCACAATAACAACACACACACACAGTATCACAATAACAACACACACACACACAGTATCACAATAACAACACACACACAGTATCACAATAACAACACACACACACACAGTATCACAATAACAACACACACACAGTATCACAATAATAACATACACACACACACACAGTATCACAATAACAACACACACACACACACAGTATCACAATAACAACACACACACACACAGTATCACAATAACAACACACACACAGTATCACAATAACAACATACACACACACACACACAGTATCACAATATCAACACACACACACAGTATCACAATAACAACATACACACACACAGTAACACAATAACAACATACACACACACACAGTATCACAATATCAACACACACACACACAGTATCACAATAACAACATACACACACACAGTATCACAATAACAACATACACACACACACAGTATCACAATATCAACACACACACACACACACAGTATCACAATATCAACACACACACACAGTATCACAATAACAACATACACACACACAGTATCACAATAACAACATACACACACAGTATCACAATAACAACATACACACACACAGTATCACAATATCAACACACACACACAGTATCACAATAACAACATACACACACACAGTAACACAATAACAACATACACACACACACACACAGTATCACAATATCAACACACACACACAGTATCACAATATCAACACACACACACAGTATCACAATAACAACATACACACACAGTAACACAATAACAACATACACACACACAGTATCACAATAACAACATACACACACACACAGTATCACAATATCAACACACACACACACACACACAGTATCACAATATCAACACACACACACAGTATCACAATAACAACATACACACACACAGTATCACAATAACAACACACACACACAGTATCACAATAACAACATACACACACAGTATCACAATAACAACATACACACACACAGTATCACAATAACAACATACACACACACACTATCACAATATCAACACACACACACAGTATCACAATAACAACATACACACACACAGTAACACAATAACAACATACACACACTGTGGTTGTTATTGTGTGTATGTGTATGTTGTTATTGTGTGTTGTTATTGTGTGTGTATGTGTGTGTTGTTATTGTGTGTGTTGTTATTGTGTGTATGTGTGTGTTGTTATTGTGTGTGTTGTTATTGTGTGTATGTGTGTGTTGTTATTGTGTGTGTGTGTGTTGTTATTGTGTGTGTTGTTATTGTGTGTATGTGTATGTTGTTATTGTTTGTGTTGTTATTGTGTGTGTGTGTGTGTATTTGTGTGTTGTTATTGTGTGTGTTGTTATTGTGTGTGTGTGTGTATGTGTGTGTTGTTATTGTGTGTGTTGTTATTGTGTGTATGTTTGTGTTGTTATTGTGTGTGTTGTTATTGTGTGTATGTGTGTGTTGTTATTGTGTGTGTGTGTATGTGTGTGTTGTTATTGTGTGTGTTGTTATTGTGTGTGTATGTTGTTATTGTGTGTGTGTGTATGTGTGTGTTGTTATTGTGTGTGTTGTTATTGTGTGTTGTTATTGTGTGTATGTGTGTGTTATTGTGTGTGTTGTTATTGTGTGTATGTGTGTATGTGTTGTTATTGTGTGTGTGTGTGTATGTTGTTTTTGTGTGTGTTGTTATTGTGTGTGTGTGTTGTTATTTTGTGTATGTGTGTGTTGTTATTGTGTGTGTTGTTATTGTGTGTGTGTGTGTGTATGTGTGTGTTGTTATTGTGTGTGTGTGTTGTTATTTTGTGTATGTGTGTGTTGTTATTGTGTGTGTTGTTATTGTGTGTGTGTGTGTGTTGTTATTGTGTGTGTTGTTATTGTGTGTATGTGTGTTGTTATTGTGTGTGTTGTTATTGTGTGTGTTGTTATTGTGTGTATGTGTATGTTGTTATTGTTTGTGTTGTTATTGTGTGTGTGTGTGTGTGTTGTTATTGTGTGTGTTGTTATTGTGTGTATGTGTGTGTTGTTATTGTGTGTGTTGTTATTGTGTGTATGTTTGTGTTGTTATTGTGTGTGTTGTTATTGTGTGTATGTGTATGTTGTTATTGTTTGTGTTGTTATTGTGTGTGTGTGTGTATGTTGTTATTGTGTGTGTTGTTATTGTGTGTGTGTGTTGTTATTTTGTGTATGTGTGTGTTGTTATTGTGTGTGTTGTTATTGTGTGTGTGTGTGTGTATGTGTGTGTTGTTATTGTGTGTGTGTGTTGTTATTTTGTGTATGTGTGTGTTGTTATTGTGTGTGTTGTTATTGTGTGTGTGTGTGTGTTGTTATTGTGTGTGTTGTTATTGTGTGTATGTGTGTGTTGTTATTGTGTGTGTTGTTATTGTGTGTGTTGTTATTGTGTGTATGTGTGTGTTGTTATTGTGTGTGTTGTTATTGTGTGTGTGTGTGTGTGTGTATGTGTGTGTTGTTATTGTGTGTGTTGTTATTGTGTGTATGTGTGTGTTGTTATTGTGTGTGTTGTTATTGTGTGTATGTGTGTGTTGTTATTGTGTGTGTTGTTATTGTGTGTGTTGTTATTGTGTGTGTTGTTATTGTGTGTGTGTGTATGTGTGTGTTGTTATTGCGTGTGTTGTTATTGTGTGTGTGTGTATGTTGTTATTGTGTGTGTTGTTATTTTGTGTGTGTGTGTATGTGTGTGTTGTTATTGTGTGTGTTGTTATTGTGTGTGTTGTTATTGTGTGTATGTGTGTGTTGTTATTGTGTGTGTTGTTGTTGTGTGTATGTGTGTATGTGTGTGTTGTTTTTGTGTGTGTGTGTGTATGTTGTTATTGTGTGTGTTGTTATTGTGTGTGTGTATGTGTGTGTTGTTATTGTGTGTGTGTGTGTGTGTTGTTATTGTGTGTGTTGTTATTGTGTGTGTATGTGTGTGTTGTTATTGTGTGTGTTGTTATTGTGTGTATGTGTGTGTTGTTATTGTGTGTGTGTATGTGTGTGTTGTTATTGTGTGTGTGTGTGTGTGTTGTTATTGTGTGTGTGTTGTTATTGTGTGTGTGTGTGTGTGTGTTGTTATTGTGCATATGTGTGTGTTGTTATTGTGTGTGTGTGTGTGTGTGTGTATGTTGTTATTGTGTGTGTTGTTATTGTGTGTGTTGTTATTGTGTGTGTGTTGTTATTGTGTGTGTGTGTGTGTGTTGTTATTGTGTGTGTGTGTGTGTGTTGTTATTGTGTGTGTGTGTGTGTGTTGTTATTGTGTGTGTGTGTGTGTGTGTTGTTATTGTGTGTGTGTGTGTGTGTGTGTTGTTATTGTGTGTGTGTGTGTGTGTGTGTGTTGTTATTGTGTGTGTGTGTGTGTTGTTATTGTGTGTGTGTGTGTGTATGTTGTCATTGTGTGTGTTGTTATTGTGTGTGTGTTGTTATTGTGTGTGTTTGTGTGTGTGTTGTTATTGTGTGTGTGTGTGTGTGTGTTGTTATTGTGTGTGTGTGTGTGTGTGTGTTGTTATTGTGTGTGTGTGTGTGTGTGTGTTGTTATTGTGTGTGTGTGTGTGTTGTTATTGTGTGTGTGTGTGTGTGTGTGTGTTGTTATTGTGTGTGTGTGTGTGTGTTGTTATTGTGTGTGTGTGTGTGTGTGTGTGTGTGTTGTTATTGTGTGTGTGTGTGTGTGTGTTGTTATTCTGTGTGTGTGTGTGTTGTTATTGTGTGTGTGTGTATGTTGTTATTGTGTGTGTTGTTATTGTGTGTGTGTTGTTATTGTGTGTGTTTGTGTGTGTGTTGTTATTGTGTGTGTGTGTGTGTGTGTTGTTATTGTGTGTGTGTGTGTGTGTGTGTTGTTATTGTGTGTGTGTGTGTGTGTGTGTTGTTATTGTGGGTGGGACAAAGTAGAGCTGACTCTCATGCTAAATCCATGGAACCACGTCATGAATATTCATACAGGGGGAGGGGAGGGGGAGTCATAACCATGTTTTGCTTTTGATCGTCTCACTCTGCAAACCACACCCCTGGCCACGCCCCTGAATTGAGTCACCTTATCACAAAACTTTAATGATTAATGACTTTAATGAGTGACATAATTAATAAATTATTTAATAATATTAGCTTAGATTTCAACAACATAAACATGAACTAATTGAGAAAATGATTATTAATGTTTCCACATTTATTACAGGATTGTATTTAATTTATTTATAACCCAATTCCACACCATTTCATGTTATAAACTTCACAGAAACATCATAAAATTGTTATAAAGCAACAGACGGTCATTTACATCCTGCTCTGGAAGTTGTTCTCGTCTTCGCCCCACTTTTCAGTTGAGAATAATAAATTAATAATTAATAATGATTTTATTTCTGTGTGATGGATGTTGGCAGTTTGCTGATAAACACGGACAGATTGATGAGAGACGCAGGTGGACTCACACCTCCTACACACAATGTACACACTGATATTTATATTTATTTATTTTAGGAGTCAGTCTGGATGCTCTGATGGATTTTTATAACCTAACGTTCCTCAGAACTCTTTTTTATCAGGACAGAAATGAACCCTGTGAGGTGTGTGTAAACTCACACACCGTGTTTCTGAAGAAGCTCTCCCTCTTTGAGTGACACAAAAATGGATGAATTGTATTTTTTTCAACATGAGACACAATTAAAATGAAAATGAAAAATTAATTAAAATGACAAAGTGCCTGTAGCATAAACATCCTGCTGGTCCAATCGTTCTGATGATCCGTTACAAAACACACCTCAGGCTTTCACAAATGATACAGGACACTGTGTGTGTGTGTGTGTGTGTGTGTGTGTGAACTAAATGAGTTTAATTTCTTACTGCACACCATTTTGTTAACTGCGTGTTCCATTAAAGTGTGTGGACAAAAAATCACTTCACACACTGATACACAACTGTATAAAGATCACATTAATGACAGACAGAGAGCTGAGTGATGTGAAGAAGAACGTGATGATGGATGAGGACACAGCCAGAGCCCGGTGAAGACAGAGACGGAGCCTGTGGTGGACAGAGACAGAGCCTGTGGGTGGACACTGGTGGAGCTTGTTGGTGGACAGAGAAGCAGCCTACGAGTGGACAGAGACATAGATGGTGTAAGAATGGTAGAAGCCTATGGGTGGACAGAGAGGTAGCCTGTGGATGGAGAGAGAGCTTGTGGGGGGACAGAAGAAGCCTGTGTGTGTGTGTCTGCGTGTGTGTGTGTGGGGGGGGTGGTCTTAGAAGAACCCTGGGGGGGGCAGATGTGGAGACTGTGGTTGGACACTGATGGAGCCTGAGGTGGAAAGAGGCAAGCCTGTGAGTGGATACAGATGAAGCATGTAATTGAACGTGTGTGTGTGTGTGTGTGTGTGTGTTCTCTTGCTCTTCCATCTGATGCCAGGTGTTTATAAATCCTCCATTATCTCCTTCTTTATCCCGTATTCTCTCTCTCTTTATCCTGCATTCCTTCTCTGTTTATTCTTTGTTTCCTTTCTCTCTTTGTTCCTCATTCACCCTATCTCTCTTTTTTCCATGTTCCCTCTGTTTATTTCTTTTTCCCCTCTTTCTCTCTTTATCCCTTTTCCCTCTGTCTCTTTATTCCATGTCTCCCTCGATTTATTCCCCATTTCTCCTTCTTTATTTCTCTCTTTGCATCTCTTTTTCTCTCGTTCTCTCATTCTTCACACCTCTCATATTATACCTTGTTCCCTCTTTCTCTTTATCCATCATCTCTCTCCTTATCCCTTGTTCAATGCCTTATCCCTCATCTCTTAATGCCTCAATCCCACTCTCTTTTTACTCAATTTCCTCCGTAATTATCCCAGTTTCCCTCTCTTTATCTTTTGCTTCTCTCTCTCTCTTTTCCCTCATTCATATTCTCTGTGAAGTTTATTGTGTTTAATGTTTCAACAGGAAATCCATTTCCTCCACTTCCTGTCCTGTCCTAACAACAGATGTGATGATGGAGGCCTTATCATCATTTTGACGCATGTGTAATTTCTGACAGTGTGTGTGTGTGTGTGTGTGTGTGCATGACAGGGATGTTAATTAATGCTTGGCGGTGGATCTCAGGGACGCAGTGTGGTGGTGTCACGGCTCTTTGTTGTCCTGATGGACGGAGAGCCGTGGGTTTCAGTGAACAGGTGCATCAGTGACATCGTTTACACACTTCTTTCAGTCGAACACACACTCTCGGCTTCGTCACACACACTTGGGATTAATTGTCATCCAGGTGCATCCGAGTGTTTCAGTTATATTTACCTCTGCAGGAAAGACACACTACACACACCTCATGACCACTTCTGAGGGTCGGTGTGGTTAGAGAGAGAGAGAGAGAGAGAGAGAGAGAGAGGTGTTCCTCCTGAAGGTGTTCCTCCTGAAGGTGCTCCTCCAAATTGTTCAGCAGCATTCCCAGTAGAGTTTCCTGCACTTGCTCAGGTTCTGTTCTCATGTCTCACCTGAGGAACCATACACTTTGTCAAGGTTTTTCTCCATGACCTGACCAAACAACTTCTCCCACTCATCATACTGCAGTTCTCCTGCTCTCCTGTTCCTCTCTGCTAGAGAAGAGTCCTCTCTGAGCAGGAAGGTGTCTTTCTTCAGGTCGATGGTGATATGGTCCTTTCAGATTACATGACCCTAACCTCACTCAGAACACAGGAGACGTCCAGTCAGAGAGGGCAGTTAAGTTCCTCTCTCAGTGCACGTGACCGCAGGAGAAGAGTCGTAGAGAAGGAGTGGGTAATGAGCGAGTGTTTACACGTGTGTGGTTTGTAGCAGAATGTTTGTGTGCTCTCTGTTTTTCAGTAGGCTGCCAGATGCCCTTGAGGGAGGTAGCCTGTGGAGTGCACTCAAACTGGGCTCAAGTGACTAAAGTAGTTGTGTGGTTGATTGTGTTATAGTTATTCATAAAAGACACACAGCTTGGAAAAGTGTTTGCATGAAGAAGAAACAAAGATCCCAGATTGGTCTGCTCTCTTGAGCCTCATGTGTCTTCATTCCCAGCCCATCTGCCATGGAGCTGACACAGAAGCTTCTGCCAGATTCTCCCAGGCAACCCAGAAAGCTCTCAGGGGTTTACCAGGTAAATCTGCCTAGCTGCCCATGCTACACATCCAACTGCTTCTCAGCTGACAACTCCGTCCCTGTTTTTACAGATTCAGATGGCCAGAATAAAATGGCCTCAGGTCTAATGAACCAATCACACACTCTTCGTCCGAGGTGAACTGGTAACGAGTACACTAAGAAGTGACCACCGCATTTATTTCTGGGATCCAATTGCACGCCTCCAAGTATCTCATCATTCCAGGCATGAGCACTGAGGTCACTCAGAAGCACAATGGAGTCAGTAGAAGAATTCCTCTTGAGCATCTGCTCCACTTTCTCTAAGAACCCTGAACTGCTTTTTGGTATCTATACAAAGTTCCTTGATCTCATGGAAGCAGCTTTGCCAACAGCAAGGCCCTTAGTCTACGACTGGTCAGTATCTCCACATCTGCCTGGAGACCATCTCCTGTAGGAATTCCAGATTAGGACAGAGATCACCCTCAATCAAGAAGTCACTTACTGTGTTTGGATGTACACCAGACTATAACCAGTCCAGACCTTAGTCCAGAGTGATATGTTCGTCTCATTTTTTTATCTGAGCAGTTGAGGGACAAGGGCCTTGCTCAAGAACCCGGCAGTGGCAGCTTGGTGGTCTTTCTCCACCATTGAAGTGACGTCCCACATTCTCAAAGCCAGTTTCTGTCCTCAGGGTCCAGTTCATCTAGGACTGCTTCCTGTCTGCACCTGAATCTCCTCCCATCATCTCACTGCTGACCCACAAGTATCTCCAGGTTATGTGCATGGTTGGTCACAAGCTACTCACCTACAGACACCACCACCAGGCCTGTCTCCATCTGTAGATCCTTGTCATTTTTTTTGTACCTTTAATTCTGCCCTCTGCCCTCAGATCTGTTCATCAAGGGCAGTATTAATCTCCATGTGACACGGTCCTGAGGTTCACTCAGCTTCTTCATCATCACAAAGTCTGGAGTGTTCTCAAGGTTTTATATTCCCAGGTCCTTATCTTTCTGTGAAGGTTTTCATGGTGCTGTATTCCCAGGCTGCCATCGTTCCAAGTCTCTCTGTTTTCTAGAAAGCCATGCTTGGTCATTTATCTTCACTGAGTCCAGATAAGAGTAGAAAGGTTAGCAAGCAGTGGATCAACATGGAGAGCAGACCGAATGACCAGTGTTAATATCTGCTGAAGGGAATGTTTCTGTATGTGTGACATTTTTCTGTAGTAAAGGGTATTTTCTTACTGCACCAGTGTGTGATTATGTCCAATATGGAAGTGTGTGTGTGTGTGTGTGTGTGTGTGCAGTTTCCCGTGACGGCTTTAAATATCACTTGGTGTTGATTCCGACTTGATGAACTGCAATTTATTTTGCTGCAAGGCAAGTTTTGTGTGTGTATGTGTGTGTGTGTGTGTGTGTGTGTGTGTGTATGTGTGTGTGTGTGTGTGTGTGAGAAACATCTGCATGTAAAACAAAAAAAAAAACAGTGAATCTCACAGTTCTCGGTTCTGTTTCACAGATCTTTTGGTGGACACCAAACCAGTACAATATTACAGTAATGTAAACTCTTCTCTCTCTCCTTGTCTCTCTCTCTCTCTCTCTCTCTCTCTCTCTCTTTCTCTCTGCGTTTCTTTATCTCTTTATCTGTCTTTTTCTGTCTCTGTCTTGAAATATCTGAAGAATCTCCATTGCGGTGTGTTGTAAATTCTCTTTAAAGCTATAGGAGTGTTGTGTACAGATTTCTGGAATCTGCTCGACGTGATGAAGGTGTGATGAAGAACCTGAGTGGTCTCCTTGGAAAGAAACATTGTACAGGGGAAATGACCAAGTAAGACTTGCACCATGTGCTGAGACTCATGGTCCAACACCACCGGGAGGATTTTTTGGAACGAGTGATCAGGGAGTTCTCTGAGAAGATGACGAGATGAAGACCTGAGACTTGATGAGACGTCTGGCAGACATATGGAGATATAAATAGCTTTCTGGGTATGTGAGGGTGGGAGGTAAAAGACGCTATGGGTGTCATCAGCGTAAGAGTGGTAGAAGAAAGCCGTGTGAAGATGTTACATCACCGAGAGAGTGAGAGACTCAGGGACACGAGGAGAAGAGAAATGGTCCGAGCAGCGAACCCTGAGAGACACCAGCGCTTTCTAATCCTCTGACTAAGAAGAGATTTCTGTGATTCCTCTTTCCATCACACTCACAAAGATCACTCCATTACACTGCCTTTGTGTGTGTGTGTGTGTGAGAGAGAGAGAGGATACCTGTCCTAATTCAGTCATTTTTATGGCAGATCCAGTAAGTATTAGCCACAAATATTCAGCCTGAAGAGTTTTTTAGTTCTGACCACACACACATATGTATGCACGCACACACACACACACACACACATGCATGCATGCATGCACGTGCATGCATACACACACACACACACACACATATGTATGCACGCACACACACACACACACACACACACACACACACACACACGCACACACACACGCATGCATGCATGCAATTTTACTTTAAATAGTTAAAGTAAAACTATTTATCTTGATTGTCTGTCCTGACTCCGCCCACATAGCTCAGAGAATGCTGTTGAACATTTATTAATGTATTAAATTTTTGATGTCCACTCTTCCTGAAAACAGCGTTATGAGTATTATAAAGTTCACATTAAAAATGAATCGTAATGAAATACACTCCCACTGACCCTCATTCTCATTGGTCATCCTGCTTTCTTAATTACATAAACACTTAGCCCCTCCCACCACTTCATTCCACTTCAGCTCCTAACTCTTACTGAAATGAGTGACCTCGTCACGTCGTGGGGCTGTTGCTTGGTGACGTCGGTTTCTGTGGTTACGGCGTGAACCCTGGTTTATTTCTGTAAATCACGCCATCGTCGTCCTCAGAGCCGCTCATGCGTAAAGTAGCCGATGGCTCCGTCAGAGCCGCTACGCTACTGCTCACACCGCTACGTCTGTTTACTGCGCGCTCTACATCGATCATGATGCAGGGAGAGGAAACATTCTTACACACACACACACACACACACACACACACACACACACACACACTTGCCTGCAGCGTAATGACCATTTTCATTTATTTCATTTATTTAAATGAAGTGTCTCTTAGAAAGCGTGACGGCCGTCAGAGAGCCTCGAGGAACTCCAGTAAACCACACGCTTCTCTTCTTACAGGAAGAAAAATGATGCCTGAAAAGGAGCTTCTCTGGCTCTGCACTCTGTGTGTGTGTGTGTGTGTATGGCTATAGGGAGAGCTTCATTCGTCTTTTTATTTTTATTTCTCTCTCTCACCCTCCCACGGTGTAAACAGATTTACGCGCCAGACTTTCCAGGAGGCCCGAAATCAGGTTTGGATCGGCTGAATCTCAAATCACACGGCGTGACATTATTTCTGACACGAGACCCAAACTTCTGAGGGGAGGATCGAGAGAGAGAAAAATCTGTAACTGAACTCTGAACGAAATGAAATATAATCATAACAGGATCAGCCCCTTTATGGGGAGATTCTCCTCTGTGTGTGTGTGTGTGTGAGAGAGAGAGAGAGAGAATGTATCACTTACAGCATGTTAATGATCAAACATAATTGGAAAGCAAACTCCATTACACACACACACATACACACACACACACACACACACACAGTGTGGTTTCCTTTATATAAAGTTCATCATATTGTCTGATCACTGGATGGAGTTAATATAGCGAGGATGATGAGCGGAATTAAAAAGACAATTAGAACCCTATATCCTATCTCGGGCTCTACTTCAGGAGTCGTGACTCAAACCACAACACACTCCTGAAATCCCACAATGCACTGCAGGAGGTCAGTGTCCAGATGATAAATATCCACATAGCAGTTTCTAATATAGTGAATAGGGCATGTGGTTTGGGACGGGTTTATCTGGACTGAAGGTGTGTGTGTGTGTGTGTGTGTGTGTGTGTGTGTGTGTGACAGAATTTCAGGCAGCTGTTCTGGAATGTTCCATTAATTCCATACATTAAATCTGTTTGTGAGAGTATAACAGTTTGGGCTCTAAACTGTAGAAACCTGCAGAATTCTGGCGGTTTGATCTCATTCACTCAGTTAAAGTCTCCTCAGTCTAGGGAATAGGGAGTAGGGAATAGGGAGTAGGGAGTTTTTCACACAGCAGATTATTTTTGCCGTTGCAGTTTTATATCAAGCTTCACTGAGCTCAGATTTTTGCCAGAACTGCAAAAGTGTGTGTGTGTGTGTGTGTGTAGGTTCTCATCCCCAGTGGAGTGACAGAACACAGAGGAACTTAAGATGTCGCTCCATCAGTCACTCATTGGTTTGAGTTTGCAGTTTTATTAAAAACCTCACAGAGTTTAAGACTCAATGTAGTCAGCATGTAGAGTCTACACTACCACTGTCTGATCTAACACTACCACTGAGTTAACAACCCCTCTCCCCTGTCTGATCTAACACTACCCCTCTCCCCTGTCTGATCTAACACTACCCCTCTCCCCTGTCTGATCTAACACTACCCCTCTCCCCTGTCTGATCTAACACTACCCCTCTCCCCTGTCTGATCTAACACTTCCTCTGTCCTCTAACTGATCAGACACTCCCCCTATCTGCTCCATCACTTCACATTATTCTGTAATCCAGTGTTTAAAGTGAGAGAAATCATCCTGTAACCTTGAAGACAGCAGACAGACAGACTGGTCTGCAGGAAGACAGGTATGTGCAGACAGACCGACAGGAGGACAAGCAGACAGACAGGAAGACAGAAAAATACAGTCAGGTGTAAAGCACTAGGTTGTTGATTGGTCCACTGCTGTAAAGCTCTTTATGACATCATTACACGCTGTAAATATTTAATTAGTTTAGTGATTTTAACAGTGGAGATGGTCAGTAATTTATCAGAGCAGATGGAAAAACTGAGGAGGAAACTTTGAGTGGACTGCACCAGTGACCTCTGACCCCCGACACTAATGTGTGTGTGTGTGTGTGTCTTATCTATAACTTTTCCATTTTATATTTGGCTACATTCCATAGTGAGCACACACACACACACACACTTAAATCGGTTTAGTTCATACACTCATTACTGATTACTGGACATCAGCCAAAACTAAGTAATGGATAAAAAGGAGGACAAACGTGTGTACGTGTGTGTGTGTGTGTGTGTGTTCTGGCGGTCATTGTGGTGTTCTGGTTGGTAGCAGACGGTAACCACGGTGACAGACGGCTGGAGCGCAGCATGCTGACAGTGTGACATGTGGAGAGCTTATCTCACACACACGCACAACACATGGAGGGAAAAGTGTGTGTGTGTGTGTGTGTTAGTGAAAGGCCAGTGCAATAGAGTACTTCCTCTTCTTAGTCCAGAAGAGGGACTAAAATGTCAAAGCCAAATCTCTCTCTCTCTCTCACACACACACACACTCACACTCACTCACACACTCACACACACACACTCACACACACACACACTCACACTCACTCACACACTCACACACACACACTCACACACACACACACACACTCACACTCACTCACACACACACACTCACACACACACACACTCACACTCACTCACACACACACACTCACACACACACACACACTCACACTCACTCACACACTCACACACACACACTCACACTCACTCACACACACACACTCACACACACACACACTCACACACACACACTGTCATGCTGTCATTTCCCCTGTTGTTCTTCTGTGTCTTTATTCCTCTTTGGCATTTTAATCATCAATGCTGCCTAAATTATATTCAACCTTGGCTGTGTCCCAAACCCAGTGTGTGATAGCAGTACCCTCATCAGTGTTCATGCTAACATCAGCGCTCATCAGACGATGTGGACAGAGATACTGTAACAAACAAAACAGTCGCAACACAACCTGCTCCTGAATGTTTCAATAAATCACCTAAAAAATGAGTTCTCCTTATACCACAGTGACACTCACTGCAGCGAGGTGAACACGGAGGAAAGGCATGGAGTCAGGGATCCAGGGAAAATAACAGAAAGTCTGCAGGAAAAAATCAAGAAGGGTGCAGGTGCAGCGGTGCTGGAGGCTGATGGAGGTGCTGGAGGCTCTAGTCTGTGGAGAAGTAGTGTGAGTGAAGCAGCAGG
>NC_080731.1:155000-157500 GCF_019097595.1 Hemibagrus wyckioides
TTCTCCTGGGTTTTAGATCTTCAGATGGTTCCTCTAACACTACAGAGTGAAGACGGTGGACTCCTGGGTTTGGGTTTGAATGAATCTGGAATTTAAATAAACAGAAATTGGGTCTAATACTGCTTGACTTCAGCTAATACAAACTGTGTGTGTGTGTGTGTGTGTGTGGTCAGAGGGTTAAGCTCTTAAGAAGGATTTTTGTCACACAGTCAGGACGAGCTGCTGAGATCAGTGCAGTCATTGTGTGAGTGTGTGTGTGTGTGTGTGTGTGTGTGGCCCAGGGTCTTCATGCATGCCATGTTAAATGAGCAAGCTTAAAGCCACTGTCACATCTTTAATTTTACACATGGAAGGCCACAAAACACACACAGCGACACATTGAAACACACACACACACACACACACACACACACACACACACCATTGAGTGTAGGGAATCAGAATTATTGGTGCTACTTAGCACATTTTGTGCTTAGCAGAATTATTACACAAATGAGAAAACACACACACACACATTCTCTCTCCTACACACACACACACACACATTCTCTCTCCTACACACACACATTCTCTCTCTCCTACACACACACACACACACACACACACAGATTCTCTCTCCTACACACACACACACACACACTCTCTCTCCTACACACACACACACACACACACACACACACTCTCTCTCTCTCCTACACACACACACACACACACACACTCTCTCCTACACACACACACACATTCTCTCTCTCCTACACACACACACACACACATTCTCTCTCTCCTACACACACACACACACACACACACACTCTCTCTCTCCTACACACACACACACACACACACTCTCTCTCCTACACACACACACACACACTCTCTCTCTCCTACACACACACACACTCTCTCTCCTACACACACACACACACACACACTCTCTCCTACACACACACACACACACACTCTCTCTCCTACACACACACACACACACACACACTCTCTCCTACACACACACACACACACACTCTCTCTCCTACACACACACACACTCTCTCTCCTACACACACACACACACACACACACACATTCTCTCTCCTACACACACACACACACACATTCTCTCTCCTACACACACACATTCTCTCTCTCCTACACACACACACACACACACACACACACACTCTCTCTCCTACACACACACACACACACACACACTCTCTCTCCTACACACACACACACACACACTCTCTCTCTCCTACACACACACACACTCTCTCTCCTACACACACACACACACACACTCTCTCTCCTACACACACACACACACACACACACACTCTCTCTCCTACACACACACACACACACACACACTCTCTCTCTCTCTCTCTCCTTTATATATACGCACACAGACTGAGAACACCTGAAGTTATATCATCAGAGCAGAAGATGAACCTCAGACTTTTACTCCTCATCCTCTCAGAAGGTATGGGCTCTTTAACGAAAAAACACTCAAGGTCGTGCTGTTAGAGGAAAATAATCAACTTCAGGGAGATGATGGTGACTCGTCTTCCTGTCACTCAGGATTTTACTGTAACGCACACACACACACACACACACACACACACACACACACACACACACACACAGTGTATTTATATACTTATTACACTTGGTAGCAGCTATTGTTGTGAAGGATCTACCCAGTATGAACATCACTGACCTCCTCTCTGTCCTTCAGTCCTCCAGATGTTGGTGAGATGTTTGGTTTGTGAGGAGACTGGACTCTACCTTCTGTGTTGTCCAGGAGCCTGATCATATCGTTCAGTCACGCTGTAGAGTAGATCTCAGATTCTGAGGCCTGGTGAATCCATTACAGCACTAAAGAGCCCCATTTTGTTTGGGAACAATGAGGATGTGGCTGGTTAAGCAGCTTGTGGACTCTTTTATGATCACATCTGTCACATCCCTCACACCTTCCCTTCCACAGCCTGCCTCGAGGTCTCTCTACAGCTGCTGCTGCATTAACACTACAGGACTGGATACAGTGTGGGGTGGAGTCATGAGGCAGTGTGAGTGGACGCAGTGTGAGTGGACGCAGTGTGAGTGGACACTGTGAGTGGACGCAGTGTGAGTGGATGTAGTGTGAGTGGACGCAGTGTGAGTGGACACTGTGAGTGGACGCAGTGTGAGTGGATGTAGTGTGAGTGGACACAGTGTGAGTGGACGCAGTGTGAGTGGACGCAGTGTGAGTAGATGCAGTGTGGGGTGGACGCAGTGTGAGGTGGAGTCAAGAGGCAGTATGAGTGGACGCAGTGTGAGTGGACGCAGTGTGAGGTGGAGTCAAGAGGCAGTGTGAGTGGACGCAGTGTGAGTGGACGCAGTGTGAGTGGATGTAGTGTGAGTGGACACAGTGTGAGTGGACGCAGTGTGAGTGGACACAGTGTGAGTGGACGCAGTGTGAGTGGACGTAGTGTGAGTGGACACAGTGTGAGTGGACACAGTG
>NC_080731.1:170000-172500 GCF_019097595.1 Hemibagrus wyckioides
TTTAAAAGACAATAAAGGGAAAAGGGCAGTGAATCCAGAGGAGTTTTTTCCAGACACAGTGCAGTTTGTGCAAGATGTCAGAAAATTAATGCGAAGTGGAGAAAAAATCGAGATTTACCATCTTAAAGCAACGGTGAGCAAACTCAGAAAGAGCACAAATTAATGAAAGTTGCTTTTAGAATGTGTAGCTCTGACATAAATTAATAATGGCTAACTATACAAGATTAGAGGTTACCTTCTATATAATAATGAGTGCTATCACTGCAGTAACCCTTAATATTAATGGTGCCAGATCCCAGTAAAAGGGCAACACTCTATGAGCTGGTGAAGCAGAAGCGAGCTGATGTCATTTTCCTGCAGGAGACACACAGTGACGCAGGGAACTCCTCGGACTGGGCGAGCGAGTGGAAAGGGCTTGTGGTTCTAAGTCACAACACCTCACTTAGTGGTGGGGTCACTCTTATGTTTTCACAGTCTTTTATCCCGCAGTCTTATGATGTTGAGGAAGTTTTAAAAGGAAGACTTTTAAAAGTAAAAGCATGTTTTGAGAATGAGGTGTTTGTTTTTATTTGTCTGTATGCTCCTACTCTGAGAGTAGAGAGAATGTTGTTTTTAAACACTTTAAGCACTGTCATTGGTTCCTGTAAGCAGAATGAAGTTTTAATCACTGGTGGAGATTTTAACTGCACTGCACACAGCATAGACAGGAATCATCTAGAACCTCATGCTGCCTCCCAGAAACGACTATATATGTGAACTAATAGAGACACATGACCTGAGTGATGTATGGAGGAACTTCCACAGAACACAGAGACAGTACACATGGTCAAGGTCCACTGCAAGGACAACACACTCTCTCTGGCAAAGCTTGATCATTTTTATACTTTTAAACATCAGCTAAATATTTTTAGGTCTTGTGTTATTTATCCTGTGGGTTTTTCAGATCATTTTATGGTACAGTGCACTTTTAAGAAAAATAATGTAAAGCCACATACCGCATACTGGCATTTTAATGCTGCTCTTTTAGATGATATTCATTTTAGAGAGAGTTTTATTTTCTTTTGGAATGTTTTTAGGCTCCAGAAGCCAGTTTTTACATCACTGCAAGATTGGTGGGATGTGGCAAAAGTGCACATTCAAATGTTTTGTCAACAGTACGCTCACAATGTGACTAAGGACATCACCAGATCACTTAGAGCTCTAGAGATTGAGGTAGTGGAACTCCAGAGTTTGGTGGAGTCCACAGGAAATCGAGGCCATATTGAGGCTCTCAAAAAGAAAAAACATGCGTTGGGTGAGTTGTTGGACACGACAGTGTAGGGGGCGCTGGTCCGCTCGCGCTTTAAAAGTGTAACAGAGATGGACGCTCCTTCCAAGTTTTTCTTTAGTCTTGAGAAGAAAAATGGACAGAAAAGGTTCATACATGCTTTGCGAACAGATTCAGGGGAGCTTGTAACTGATCCTACTGAAATTCGCAAGCAGACAGTCAGCTTTTACTCAAAGCTGTACAGGAGTGAGCTCGCAGCTGTGCAGGAGGTGGAGGAAGATTTTGTTGGGAATCTAAAGTAAATCCTAAAGTAACCGAGGAGTCAGCTAGGGAACTGGACAGGGAACTGACTCTCGAGGAGTTGGAGGTTGCAATTAACAGCATGCAGAATGGGCAGTTACCTGGTATTGCTGGGCTTTCAGTTGAGTTTTTCAAGGCTTTCTGGTCAGTGATAGGACAGGACTTGCTGGAAGTGCTGAGGGCGAGTGTATACGAAGGCAGACTGCCTCTGAGTAGTCCTGACCCTACTCCCAAAGAAGGGAGATCAGACTGACCTTAGGAACTGGCGCCCTGTCTCCTTACTCTGCACAGACTGCAAGGTGCTCTCAAAAGCATTAGCAACAAGGCTAGGAAAGGTAATGGAGCAAATCGTCCACTTTGACCAGACGTACTGTGTGCCTGCCAGGTCTATCCACGACAATGTACACTTAATTCGTGACATTTTGGACGTCTCTAGGCTATTGGGGCTGAAGACTGGTCTTATTTTCATGGATCAGGAGAAGGCTTTCGACCGGGTTGAACACCAGTATTTGTGGAGGGCGTTAGAGGATTTTGGGTTCAACTCCGGGTTCAAGGCCATGATCCAGGTGCTGTACAGCGACATTGAGAGTGTACTGAAAGTTAACGGTGGTTTATCTGTACCTTTTAAAGTGTATAGGGGTATTAGGCAGGGCTGTTCTCTGTCTGGTATGTTATACGCCCTAGCCATAGAACCTTTACTATGTCAGATAAGAAGCAAGATTTCTGGTCTGTCTATACCAAGGTGAAATACCCCATACTGTGTTTCTGCCTATGCCGATGATGTTGTTGTGATGGTGAATGATCAGAGAGACATTGATATTTTAACTGACATCATAAGAAAGTTTAATGTGACATCATCTGAAAAAGTAAACTGGAACAAAAGTGAAGCCATTTTAGTCGGGGATTGGAAAGGTGGGGAACCATGTCTCCCGG
>NC_080731.1:185000-190000 GCF_019097595.1 Hemibagrus wyckioides
GTGTGTGTGTTTCAGGTGTGTGTGTATTTCAGGTGTGTGTGTGTGTTTCAGGTGTGTGTGTGTTTCAAGTTTGTGTGTGTTTCAGGTGTGTGTGTGTTTCAGATGTGTGTGTGTTTCAGGTGTGTGTGTGTCAGATGTGTGTGTGTTTCAGGTGTGTGTGTATGTGTGTTTCAGGTGCGTGTGTTTCAGATGTGTTTGTGTTTCAGATGTGTGTGTGTTTCAGGTGTGTGTGTGTGTTTCAGGTTTGTGTGTGTTTCAGATGTGTGTGTGTTTCAGGTGTGTGTGTGTGTGTGTTTCAGGTTTGTGTGTGTTTCAGGTGTGTGTGTTTCAGGTGTGTGTGTTTCAGGTGCGTGTGTTTCAGGTGTGTGTGTGTTTCAGGTGTGTGTGTTTCAGGTGTGTGTGTTTCAGGTGCGTGTGTTTCAGGTGTGTGTGTGTGTTTCAGGGACAGACAGCTGCAGGACCTAGGTATTTATTGTGCATATGTCTTTATGAGACAGTGCTGAAGTTCTAGGACAGGATGGTGTCCAGGTGGTCAGTGCCCCTGGTGGTCAGGAGATAAACTGTGTCGGTGGTTCTGGGTTAGCTAACACGCTAATCTCTCCCTGTATGAGTAAAGTGCATAGGGTGGTATTATTAGTGTTTAGCGTCCGGCTGCAGGAGCACGGGGAGCCGCGTGAGGAGCGCTACACAAACACAGAGTTGTGTAATTACACAGTGAATCTCTGATCAGTGTGCTGAGAGGTCATTAGCATACAAGCTAATTAGGAGCTAATTGCTAGAGTACACTCTGGTGTCATTATCATGTCGGTGTTGACCTGATGGCACTTCAGTTTAGGCTAATTAGCACTAGCCACTCGGCGTGGAGCCATGTTGTGTCGTCTGTTGATGCTCACATCTGATTGGTCAGGTTCAGAGTAAACTTGTTTTGATGACCTGGTCATGTGAAGTCTAGTTTTCTGAGTCTAGTGGAAAATATCAGCATTCCCATGATGCACTGCAGTAGCTTAGCTTCCAGAATGATGCACCTTGTTGTGTACAGAATACCCATAATGCACTGTGACATTTAAAGCTGCTGTATGGCCTATATAGTGAATAGGGCAAGTGGATTGGGACACGTCCGCAATGAGCTGGTGTTTATGTGCCCTACATAGTGTTAATGTACACCAGCGTGTTTCTGTTAAACTCAGACACACACACACACACACACACACACACACACACCCTCCATTAACCTTTTTATACCTGCTCCTGACCTGTGTAAAGGGCTGTGTCTAATCATCAGTGTGCCCTAAAGTGTGTACTTTAAGCCCTGGGATGTTCCACCCCCCTGGGCCGTGTTCCTCGCACCCTCCTTTCCATTTAATGATTTATTTGTGAATCCGTTAGCTGATGGAGGCCGTTAGTGACACGCCGGATCGATTCTGGACACAGTAATGACCACTGTTTCCTCTCTCCTCAGGTCCTGGTCACTTTCTTCTTTATTCTTTTACTAAATAACTGCATTTATAACTGAGAGAATGTTCAGGGTCAGTGTGTAAACGCTCAGTGTCCAGATTCACATCCTGACCCCATGCAGTGGAACCAGAGGAGTAAAACCTTCAAATAGATTTAATTTATTCAACAAAAAAATACACAACCTTCCACCATCCTAACTCTACACAACAACTACACAACAATAACTACACAACAACTACACAACAACACACAACAACACACACAACAACTACACAACAACACACACAACAACTACACAACACACAACAACACACACAACAACTACACAACAACACACACAACAACTACACAACACACAACAACACGCACAACAATAACTACAGAATAGCACACCTCAGAAAAGAAGTAAAAGAATGTGTTTAAAAGCTCCACAGTTTTGAAGAGAGAGAATAAAGAGAGACTGCTGAGGGGACGAGTGTTTATAGCTGAAGAGAGAGAGAATAAAGAGAGACTGCTGAGGGGACAACTGTTTGTAGCTGAAGAGAGATAGAACAAAGAGAGACTGCTGAGGGGATGAGTGTTTATAGCTGAAGAGAGAGAGAATAAAGAGAGACTGCTGAGGGGACGAGTGTTTATAGCTGAAGAGAGAGAGAATAAAGAGAGACTGCAGAGGGGACGAGTGTTTATAGCTGATAGAGAGAGAGAGAATAAAGAGAGACTGCTGAGGGGACGAGTGTTTATAGCTGATAGAGAGAGAGAGAATAAAGAGAGACTGCAGAGGGGACGAGTGTTTATAGCTGATAGAGAGAGAGAGAATAAAGAGAGACTGCAGAGGGGACGAGTGTTTATAGCTGATAGAGAGAGAGAGAATAAAGAGAGACTGCAGAGGGGACGAGTGTTTATAGCTGATAGAGAGAGAGAGAATAAAGAGAGACTGCTGAGGGGACGAGTGTTTATAGCTGAAGAGAGAGAGAATAAAGAGAGACTGCTGAGGGGATGAGTGTTTATAGCTGAAGAGAGAGAGAATAAAGAGAGACTGCTGAGGGGATGAGTGTTTATAGCTGAAGAGAGAGAGAATCTGTCTGTCTCTCTTTGTACAGTAATCTGTCTGTCTCTCTGTACAGTAATCTGTCTCTCTGTACAGTAATCTGTCTGTCTCTCTGTACAGTAATCTGTCTGTGTCTCTATACAGTAATCTGTCTGTCTCTCTGTACAGTAATCTGTCTGTGTCTCTGTACAGTAATATGTCTGTCTCTCTGTACAGTAATATGTCTCTCTATACAGTAATCTGTCTGTCTCTCTGTACAGTAATCTGTCTGTCTCTCTGTACAGTAATATGTCTCTCTGTACAGTAATCTGTCTGTCTCTCTGTACAGTAATATGTCTCTCTGTACAGTAATCTGTCTCTCTGTATAGTAATCTGTCTGTCTCTCTGTACAGTAATCTGTCTCTCTGTACAGTAATCTGTCTGTCTCTCTGTACAGTAACCTGTCTCTCTGTACAGTAACCTGTCTCTCTCTGTACAGTAACCTGTCTCTCTGTACAGTAATCTGTCTGTCTCTCTGTACAGTAATCTGTCTCTCTGTACAGTAATCTGTCTCTCTTTGTACAGTAATCTGTCTCTCTGTACAGTAATCTGTCTGTCTCTCTGTACAGTAATCTGTCTGTCTCTCTGTACAGTAATCTGTCTCTCTGTACAGTAATCTGTCTCTCTGAACAGTAATCTGTCTGTCTCTCTGTACAGTAATCTGTCTCTCTGAACAGTAATCTGTCTGTCTCTCTGTACAGTAATCTGTCTCTCTTTGTACAGTAATCTGTCTGTCTCTCTGTACAGTAATCTGTCTGTCTCTCTGTACAGTAATCTGTCTCTCTGTACAGTGATCTGTCTCTCTTTGTACAGTAATCTGTCTGTCTCTCTGTACAGTAATCTGTCTGTCTCTCTGTACAGTAATCTGTCTCTCTGTACAGTAATCTGTCTGTCTCTCTTTGTACAGTAATCTGTCTCTCTGTACAGTAATCTGTCTGTCTCTCTGTACAGTAATCTGTCTCTCTGTACAGTAATCTGTCTCTCTGAACAGTAATCTGTCTGTCTCTCTGTACAGTAATCTGTCTCTCTGAACAGTAATCTGTCTGTCTCTCTGTACAGTAATCTGTCTCTCTTTGTATAGTAATCTGTCTGTCTCTCTGTACAGTAATCTGTCTGTCTCTCTGTACAGTAATCTGTCTCTCTGTACAGTGATCTGTCTCTCTTTGTACAGTAATCTGTCTGTCTCTCTGTACAGTAATCTGTCTGTCTCTCTGTACAGTAATCTGTCTCTCTGTACAGTGATCTGTCTCTCTTTGTACAGTAATCTGTCTGTCTCTCTGTACAGTAATCTGTCTGTCTCTCTGTACAGTAATCTGTCTCTCTTTGTACAGTAATCTGTCTGTCTCTCTGTACAGTAATCTGTCTATCTTTGTACAGTAATCTGTCTCGCTGTACAGTAATCTGTCTGTCTCTCTGTACAGTAATCTGTCTGTCTCTCTGTACAGTAATCTGTCTCTCTTTGTACAGTAATCTGTCTGTCTCTCTGTACAGTAATCTGTCTCTCTGTACAGTAATCTGTCTCTCTGTACAGTAATCTGTCTGTCTCTCTGTACAGTAATCTGTCTCTCTGTACAGTAATCTGTCTCTCTTTGTACAGTAATCTGTCTGTCTCTCTGTACAGTAATCTGTCTCTCTGTACAGTAATCTGTCTGTCTCTCTGTACAGTAATCTGTCTCTCTTTGTACAGTAATCTGTCTGTCTCTCTTTGTATAGTAATCTGTCTCTTTGTACAGTAATCTGTCTGTCTCTCTGTACAGTAATCTGTCTGTCTCTCTGTACAGTAATCTGTCTCTCTTTGTACAGTAATCTGTCTGTCTCTCTGTACAGTAATCTGTCTCTCTGTACAGTAATCTGTCTCTCTGTACAGTAATCTGTCTGTCTCTCTGTACAGTAATCTGTCTCTCTGTACAGTAATCTGTCTCTCTGTACAGTAATCTGTCTGTCTCTCTGTACAGTAATCTGTTTCTCTGTACAGTAATCTGTCTGTCTCTCTGTACAGTAATCTGTCTCTCTTTGTACAGTAATCTGTCTGTCTCTCTGTACAGTAATCTGTCTCGCTGTACAGTAATCTGTCTGTCTCTCTGTACAGTAATCTGTCTGTCTCTCTGTACAGTAATCTGTCTCTCTTTGTACAGTAATCTGTCTGTCTCTCTGTACAGTAATCTGTCTGTCTCTCTGTACAGTAATCTGTCTCTCTTTGTACAGTAATCTGTCTGTCTCTCTGTACAGTAATCTGTCTCTCTGTACAGTAATCTGTCTGTCTCTCTGTACAGTAATCTGTCTCTCTGTACAGTAATCTGTCTCTCTGTACAGTAATCTGTCTGTCTCTCTGTACAGTAATCTGTTTCTCTGTACAGTAATCTGTCTGTCTCTCTGTACAGTAATCTGTCTCTCTTTGTACAGTAATCTGTCTGTCTCTCTTTGTACAGTAATCTGTCTCGCTGTACAGTAATCTGTC
>NC_080731.1:200000-212500 GCF_019097595.1 Hemibagrus wyckioides
ACAGTGATACAGTAATACAGTGATACAGTAATACAGTAATACAATAATACAGTAATACAGTGATACAGTAATACAGTGATACAATAATACAGTAATACAGTGATACAATAATACAGTAATACAGTAATACAGTAATACAGTGATACAATAATTCAGTGATACAATAATACAGTGATACAGTGATACAGTAATACAGTGATACAGTGATACAGTGATACAGTAATACAGTGATACAATAATACAGTGATACAATAATACAGTGATACAGTGATACAGTAATACAGTGATACAATAATACAGTGATACAGTAATACAGTGATACAATTATACAGTAATACAGTGATACAATAATACAGTGATACAGTAATACAGTGATACAATAATTCAGTGATACAATAATACAGTGATACAGTGATACAGTAATACAGTGATACAATAATACAGTGATACAGTAATACAGTGATACAATAATACAGTGATACAGTAATACAGTGATACAGTAATACAGTAATACAATAATACAGTAATACAGTGATACAGTAATACAGTGATACAATAATACAGTAATACAGTGATACAGTAATACAGTAATACAGTGATACAGTAATACAGTGATACAATAATTCAGTGATACAATAATACAGTGATACAGTGATACAGTAATACAGTGATACAGTGATACAGTAATACAGTGACACAGTAATACAGTGATACAATAATACAGTGATACAGTAATACAGTGATACAATAATTCAGTGATACAATAATACAGTGATACAGTGATACAGTAATACAGTGATACAATAATACAGTAATACAGTGATACAGTAATACAGTGATACAATAATACAGTAATACAATAATACAGTAATACAGTGATACAGTAATACAGTGATACAATAATACAGTAATACAGTGATACAGTAATACAGTGATACAGTAATACAGTGATACAGTAATACAGTGATACAATAATACAGTGATACAGTAATACAGTGATACAGTAATACAGTGATACAATAATACAGTAATACAGTGATACAGTGATACAATAATACAGTGATACAGTGATACAGTGATACAGTAATACAGTGATACAATAATACAGTAATACAGTGATACAGTGATACAATAATACAGTGATACAATAATACAATAATACAGTGATACAGTAAAACAGTGATACAATAATACAGTGATACAATAATACAATAATACAGTGATACAATAATACAGTGATACAATAATACAGTAATACAGTGATACAGTAATACAGTGATACAGTAATACAGTGATACAGTAATACAGTAATACAATAATACAGTAATACAGTGATACAGTAATACAGTGATACAATAATACAGTAATACAATAATACAGTAATACAGTGATACAGTAATACAGTGATACAATAATACAGTAATACAGTGATACAGTAATACAGTGATACAGTAATACAGTGATACAATAATACAGTGATACAGTAATACAGTGATACAGTAATACAGTGATACAATAATACAGTAATACAGTGATACAGTAATACAGTGATACAGTAATACAGTGATGCAATAATACAATAATACAGTGATACAGTAATACAGTGATACAATAATACAGTGATACAGTAATACAGTGATACAGTGATGCAATAATACAATAATACAGTGATACAGTAATACAGTGATACAGTAATACAGTGATACAATAATACAGTGATACAGTAATACAGTGATACAGTAATACAGTAATACAGTAATACAGTGATACAGTAATACAGTGATACAGTAATACAGTGATACAATAATACAGTAATACAGTGATACAGTAATACAGTGATACAATAATACAGTGATACAATAATACAATAATACAGTGATACAGTAAAACAGTGATACAATAATACAGTGATACAATAATACAATAATACAGTGATACAATAATACAGTGATACAGTAATACAGTGATACAATAATACAGTGATACAGTAATACAGTGATACAGTAATACAGTGATACAATAATACAGTGATACAGTAATACAGTAATACAGTGATACAGTAATACAGTGATACAGTAATACAGTGATACAGTAATACAGTGATACAGTAATACAGTGATACAGTAATACAGTGATACAGTGATACAGTAATACAGTGATACAGTGATACAGTGATACAGTAATACAGTGATACAGTAATACAGTGATACAGTAATACAGTAATACAGTAATACAGTGATACAGTAATACAGTGATACAGTAATACAGTAATACAGTGATACAGTAATACAGTGATACAGTAATACAGTAATACAGTGATACAATAATACAGTGATACAGTAATACAGTGATACAGTAATACAGTGATACAGTAATACAGTAATACAGTGATACAATAATACAGTGATACAGTAATACAGTGATACAGTAATACAGTGATACAGTAATACAGTAATACAGTGATACAGTAATACAGTGATACAATAATACAGTAATACAGTGATACAATAATACAGTGATACAGTAATACAGTGATACAATAATACAGTGATGCAATAATACAGTAATACAGTGATACAGTAATACAGTGATACAATAATACAGTGATACAGTAATACAGTGATACAATAATACAGTAATCCAGTAATACAGTGATACAATAATACAGTAATACAGTGATACAGTAATACAGTGATACAATAATACAGTAATACAGTGATACAGTAATACAGTGATACAATAATACAGTGATTCAATAATACAGTGATACAATAATACAGTAATACAGTGATACAGTAATACAGTGATACAATAATACAGTAATACAATAATACAGTGATACAGTAATACAGTGATACAATAATACAGTGATACAGTAATACAGTGATACAATAATACAGTGATACAATAATACAGTGATACAATAATACAGTAATACAGTGATACAGTGATACAGTAATACAGTGACACAGTAATACAGTGATACAGTAATACAGTGATACAATAATACAGTGATACAGTAATACAGTGATACAATAATACAGTAATACAGTGATACAATAATACAGTGATACAGTAATACAGTGATACAATAATACAGTGATACAGTAATACAGTGATACAATAATACAGTGATACAATAATACAGTAATACAGTAATACAGTAATACAGTGATACAATAATACAGTAATACAGTGATACAATAATACAATAATACAGTAATACAGTGATACAGTAATACAGTGATACAGTAATACAGTGATACAGTAATACAGTGATACAGTGATACAATAATACAGTGATACAGTGATACAGTGATACAGTAATACAGTGATACAATAATACAGTAATACAGTGATACAGTGATACAATAATACAGTAATACAGTAATACAGTGATACAGTGATACAATAATACAGTAATACAGTAATACAGTGATACAGTAATACAGTAATACAGTAATACAGTAATACAGTGATACAGTAATACAGTGATACAATAATACAGTAATACAGTGATACAGTAATACAGTGATACAGTAATACAGTAATACAGTGATACAGTAATACAGTGATACAATAATACAGTGATACAATAATACAGTGATACAGTAATACAGTGATACAATAATACAGTGATACAATAATACAGTAATACAGTGATACAGTAATACAGTGATACAATAATACGGTGATACAGTAATACAGTGATACAGTAAAACAGTGATACAATAATACAGTGATACAATAATACAATAATACAGTGATACAATAATACAGTGATACAATAATACAGTAATACAGTGATACAGTAATACAGTGATACAATAATACAGTAATACAGTGATACAATAATACAGTGATACAGTAATACAGTGATACAATAATACAGTGATACAGTAATACAGTGATACAGTAATACAGTAATACAATAATACAGTAATACAGTGATACAGTAATACAGTGATACAATAATACAGTAATACAGTGATACAATAATACAGTAATACAGTGATACAGTAATACAGTGATACAGTAATACAGTAATACAGTGATACAGTAATACAGTGATACAATAATACAGTAATACAGTGATACAATAATACAGTGATACAGTAATACAGTGATACAATAATACAGTGATGCAATAATACAGTAATACAGTGATACAATAATACAGTAATACAGTGATACAGTAATACAGTGATACAGTAATACAGTAATACAGTGATACAGTAATACAGTGATACAATAATACAGTAATACAGTGATACAATAATACAGTGATACAGTAATACAGTGATACAATAATACAGTGATACAATAATACAGTAATACAGTGATACAGTAATACAGTAATACAGTAATACAGTGATACAGTAATACAGTAATACAGTGATACAATAATACAGTAATACAGTGATACAGTAATACAGTGATACAATAATACAGTAATACAGTGATACAATAATACAGTGATACAGTAATACAGTGATACAATAATACAGTGATGCAATAATACAGTAATACAGTGATACAATAATACAGTAATACAGTAATACAGTGATACAGTAATACAGTAATACAGTGATACAATAATACAGTGATACAGTAATACAGTGATACAATAATACAGTGATGCAATAATACAGTAATACAGTGATACAATAATACAGTAATACAGTAATACAGTGATACAATAATACAGTAATACAGTGATACAATAATACAGTGATACAATAATACAGTGATACAGTAATACAGTAATACAGTGATACAATAATACAGTGATACAGTAATACAGTGATACAATAATACAGTGATGCAATAATACAGTAATACAGTGATACAATAATACAGTAATACAGTAATACAGTGATGCAATAATACAGTAATACAGTGATACAATAATACAGTGATACAATAATACAGTGATGCAATAATACAGTAATACAGTGATACAATAATACAGTAATACAGTGATACAATAATACAATAATACAGTGATACAATAATACAGTGATACAATAATACAGTAATACAGTGATACAGTAATACAGTGATACAATAATACAGTAATACAGTGATACAATAATACAGTAATACAGTGATACAGTAATACAGTGATACAGTAATACAGTAATACAGTGATACAGTAATACAGTGATACAATAATACAGTAATACAGTGATACAATAATACAGTGATACAGTAATACAGTGATACAATAATACAGTGATGCAATAATACAGTAATACAGTGATACAATAATACAGTAATACAGTGATACAATAATACAGTAATACAGTGATACAATAATACAGTGATACAGTAATACAGTGATACAATAATACAGTGATGCAATAATACAGTAATACAGTGATACAATAATACAGTAATACAGTGATACAGTAATACAGTGATACAATAATACAGTAATACAGTGATACAATAATACAGTGATACAGTAATACAGTGATACAATAATACAGTGATACAATAATACAGTGATACAGTAATTCAGTGATACAATAATACAGTAATACAGTGATACAGTAATACAGTGATACAATAATACAGTGATACAGTAATACAGTGATACAATAATACAGTAATACAGTGATACAATAATACAGTGATACAATAATACAGTGATACAGTAATACAGTGATACAATAATACAGTAATACAGTGATACAGTAATACAGTGATACAGTAATACAGTGATACAATAATACAGTGATTCAATAATACAGTGATACAATAATACAGTAATACAGTGATACAATAATACAGTGATACAGTAATACAGTGATACAATAATACAGTGATTCAATAATACAGTGATACAATAATACAGTAATACAGTGATACAATAATACAGTGATGCAATAATACAGTAATACAGTGATACAGTAATACAGTGATACAATAATACAGTAATCCAGTAATACAGTGATACAATAATACAGTGATACAATAATACAGTAATACAGTGATACAGTAATACAGTGATACAATAATACAGTAATACAGTGATACAATAATACAGTGATACAGTAATACAGTGATACAATAATACAGTGATACAGTAATACAGTGATACAGTAATACAGTAATACAATAATACAGTAATACAGTGATACAGTAATACAGTGATACAATAATACAGTAATACAGTGATACAGTAATACAGTGATACAGTAATACAGTAATACAGTGATACAGTAATACAGTGATACAATAATACAGTAATACAGTGATACAGTAATACAGTGATACAATAATACAGTGATACAGTAATACAGTGATACAGTAAAACAGTGATACAATAATACAGTGATACAATAATACAATAATACAGTGATACAATAATACAGTAATACAGTGATACAATAATACAGTGATACAGTAATACAGTGATACAATAATACAGTGATGCAATAATACAGTAATACAGTGATACAGTAATACAGTGATACAATAATACAGTAATCCAGTAATACAGTGATACAATAATACAGTAATACAGTGATACAGTAATACAGTGATACAATAATACAGTGATACAGTAATACAGTGATACAATAATACAGTAATACAGTGATACAGTAATACAGTGATACAGTGATACAGTGATACAGTAATACAATAATACAGTTATAATTCAATTTATTTTTTATAGCACCTTTTACAATGAACATTGTCTTAAAGCAGCTTTACAAAAGAAGAGAAACGGAGAAGGGCAGGGGAAAAATGAAAATAAAATATATATATATATATATATATATATATATATATATATATATATATATATATAAAAATTATAAGTGGTTTAATGGTACAGTGGTACAGTGATATAGTGGTTTAGTGGTACAGTGGTTTAGTGGTTTAGTGGTACAGTGGTTTAGTGGTTTAGTGGTTTAGTGGTACAGTGGTTTAGTGGTACAGTGGTACAGTGGTACAGTGGTACAGTGGTTTAGTGGTTTAGTGGTTTAGTGGTTTAGTGGTACAGTGGTTTAGTGGTACAGTGGTTTAGTGGTTTAGTGGTTTAGTGGTACAGTGGTACAGTGGTTTAGTGGTACAGTGGTACAGTGGTTTAGTGGTACAGTGGTTTAGTGGTACAGTGGCACAGTTCTACAGTGGTTTAGTGGTACAGTGGTACAGTGGTACAGTGGTACAGTGGTTTAGTGGTACAGTGGTACAGTGGTTTAGTGGTACAGTGGTACAGTGGTTTAGTGGTACAATGGTACAGTGGTTTAGTGGTACAGTGGTACAGTGGTTTAGTGGTACAGTGATACAGTGGTTTAGTGGTACAGTGATACAGTGGTTTAGTGGTACAGTGATACAGTGGTTTAGTGGTATAGTGATACAGTGGTTTAGTGGTACAGTGATACTGTGGTTTAGTGGTACAGTGATACAGTGGTTTAGTGGTACAGTGATACAGTGGTTTAGTGGTACAGTGATACAGTGGTTTAGTGGTACAGTGATACAGTGGTTTAGTGGTACAGTGATACTGTGGTTTAGTGGTACAGTGATACAGTGGTTTAGTGGTACAGTGATACAGTGGTTTAGTGGTACAGTGATACTGTGGTTTAGTGGTACAGTGATACTGTGGTTTAGTGGTACAGTGATACAGTGGTTTAGTGGTACAGTGATACAGTGGTTTAGTGGTACAGTGATACTGTGGTTTAGTGGTACAGTGATACAGTGGTTTAGTGGTATAGTGATACAGTGGTTTAGTGGTACAGTGATACAGTGGTTTAGTGGTACAGTGGTACAGTGGTTTAGTGGTACAGTGGTACAGTGGTTTAGTGGTACAGTGATACAGTGGTTTAGTGGTACAGTGATACTGTGGTTTAGTGGTACAGTGATACAGTGGTTTAGTGGTACATTGATACAGTGGTTTAGTGGTACAGTGGTATAGTGGTTTAGTGGTACAGTGATACAGTGGTTTAGTGGTACAGTGATACTGTGGTTTAGTGGTACAGTGATACAGTGGTTTAGTGGTACAGTGATACAGTGGTTTAGTGGTACAGTGATACTGTGGTTTAGTGGTACAGTGGTACAGTGATACTGTGGTTTAGTGGTACAGTGATACAGTGGTTTAGTGGTACAGTGGTACAGTGGTTTAGTGGTACAGTGGTACAGTGATACAGTGGTTTAGTGGTACAGTGATACAGTGGTTTAGTGGTACAGTGGTACAGTGATACTGTGGTTTAGTGGTACAGTGATACAGTGGTTTAGTGGTACAGTGGTACAGTGGTTTAGTGGTACAGTGATACAGTGGTTTAGTGGTACAGTGATACTGTGGTTTAGTGGTACAGTGATACAGTGGTTTAGTGGTACATTGATACAATGGTTTAGTGGTACAGTGGTACAGTGGTTTAGTGGTACAGTGATACAGTGGTTTAGTGGTACAGTGATACTGTGGTTTAGTGGTACAGTGATACAGTGGTTTAGTGGTACAGTGATACAGTGGTTTAGTGGTACAGTGATACAGTGGTTTAGTGGTACAGTGGTACAGTGATACTGTGGTTTAGTGGTACAGTGATACAGTGGTTTAGTGGTACATTGATACAGTGGTTTAGTGGTACAGTGGTACAGTGATACTGTGGTTTAGTGGTACAGTGATACAGTGGTTTAGTGGTACAGTGGTACAGTGATACTGTGGTTTAGTGGTACAGTGATACAGTGGTTTAGTGGTACAGTGGTACAGTGGTTTAGTGGTACAGTGATACAGTGGTTTAGTGGTACAGTGATACAGTGGTTTAGTGGTACAGTGATACAGTGGTTTAGTGGTACAGTGGTACAGTGGTTTAGTGGTACAGTGATACAGTGGTTTATTGGTACAGTGATACAGTGGTTTAGTGGTACAGTGATACAGTGGTTTAGTGGTACAGTGATACAGTGGTTTAGTGGTACAGTGATACAGTGGTTTAGTGGTACAGTGGTACAGTGGTTTAGTGGTACAGTGATACTGTGGTTTAGTGGTACAGTGATACAGTGGTTTAGTGGTACAGTGATATAGTTGTTTAGTGGTACAGTGATACAGTGGTTTAGTGGTACAGTGGTACAGTGGTTTAGTGGTACAGTGATACAGTGGTTTATTGGTACAGTGATACAGTGGTTTAGTGGTACAGTGATACAGTGGTTTATTGGTACAGTGATACAGTGGTTTAGTGGTACAGTGATACAGTGGTTTAGTGGTACAGTGGTACAGTGGTTTAGTGGTACAGTGATACAGTGGTTTAGTGGTACAGTGATACAGTGGTTTAGTGGTACAGTGATACAGTGGTTTATTGGTACAGTGATACAGTGGTTTAGTGGTACAGTGATACAGTGGTTTATTGGTACAGTGATACAGTGGTTTAGTGGTACAGTGGTACAGTGGTTTAGTGGTACAGTGATACAGTGGTTTAGTGGTACAGTGATACAGTGGTTTAGTGGTACAGTGATACAGTGGTTTATTGGTACAGTGATACAGTGGTTTAGTGGTACAGTGATACAGTGGTTTATTGGTACAGTGATACAGTGGTTTAGTGGTACAGTGGTACAGTGGTTTAGTGGTACAGTGATACAGTGGTTTAGTGGTACAGTGATACAGTGGTTTAGTGGTACAGTGATACAGTGGTTTAGTGGTACAGTGATACAGTGGTTTAGTGGTACAGTGGTACAGTGGTTTAGTGGTACAGTGATACAGTGGTTTAGTGGTACAGTGATACAGTGGTTTAGTGGTACAGTGATACAGTGGTTTAGTGGTACAGTGATACAGTTGTTTAGTGGTACAGTGATACTGTGGTTTAGTGGTACAATGGTACAGTGATACACAACAGTGTGATTCTGACACTCAACACCTACATTCACTGCACACTCCCACTATGTTTCTGTAAACAGGAAGCATGGCTGGCACCACAGGGGTGTGTCAGATGGGCGTGTCAGAGGGATGTGTCAGAGAGAGACATGTCAAAGGGGCTTGTCAGAACGCAGGGGTCTATATGAATCATTCCAGTGGTTTCTGCAGTTGTGACCAGATGCTTGATTCCTGATATCTCAGTTCTACAAAAGGGACCTTTCTGTCTGTCTGTCTGTCTGCCTGTCTGTCTCTCTCTATCGTTCTCTCTCTCTGTCTCTCTCTATATGTCTCACTCTTTCTGTCTCACTCTCTGTCTGTCTTTCCCTCCGTGTGTGTATGGCGTACCCTATCAGGCCATGCAGTGTTGGGCCCCGTGTTGCTCTCTGTGATGAAGTGCATTAATAATGGAGCGGGACATGGTGTATAACACAGGCGTCTTCACAACACACTCAGTGGGGGTGGGGGTGTATGGGTAGGGGTGGGAGAGTTGGGGGGAGGGGGTGTTGCGTCCTGCTCCCCTCCCCCGCCCATGGCGAGTGTGAAATTCATTAGCAGAATGGCGCTAAAGAGATTAGCAACATGACGTCAAGGATATTAATTGGGCTTTATTCACATCGAGCTGCAGCTGTGACACTCGACAGTGAAGAGGGTGTGTGTGTGTGTGTGTGTGTGTGTGTGTGTATCTATAAAAGCTCATTTATTCATCACATTGCGATACAGGATGTGGAAGTCAGAGTTTTGGAGTGTTTGGTGTTTGATGCCATCATTACAAAAGATCCTGGGTGTTTTCTTAGAAAAATTATTTCACTTTATAAATGCATTCAATTTAAAAGCTTGTGTGTGTGTGTGTGTGTGTGTGTGTGTGCATGTGTATGTGTGTGCGTGTGTGCATGTGTGCATACACACACACACACAGATAAAGAAACAAATCTTTTGTGCATTGTGTAAGAAAATACAGCTCTGTCTTTATTGAGTCAATCCTCTCTAGAGCTCCAGGTTTGACTGCATCAGCCCTCCTCTATGGCCAGTCTGTGTTCATATCTCTCTCTCTCTCTCTCTCTCTCTCTCTCTCTCTAGGACACAGAGATCCTGAACATAGCAATTCTCACCGGTCAGCGTGTGTCACTTCCTGTGAAGGTGGTCACTGTGGATCAGGATGGGACTGTGCGAGAGATCGATGACCCAGTCACCTGCAGGTCTACTGATGAGGATGTCCTGAAGGTGAGACAGTTTCAGATGAGTGATAGGTCTGTCTATCAAATCAATGAACATTCCTTCACATTTGTCTAAATAAGGGTTCTAAGCAGACTGCTCTTCTTACTCTCTTTGTCACATGCTGTCTGTATAGAACCCTAAACACATCAGTGATAACTATAACACAACAGTTCTATAAAGGCTCATATTAGGGCTTCAGATATGATGAAAGGCCATATTATGGGTTTTGTTGGTAAACATGGATATTATGATAGGTGAGGGGTAGGCTGTGGGTGAGGGGCGTGGTTATGATATTGTGTATTGTGTTTGTTTTGCTTTTTTGGGGGTGGGGTTATTTGTTGTAGCTTTAATTATGATTATACTTGAGCACATTTACAGCATTAGCAGAAGCCTTTATCCAGAGCTACTTATATTTATCTCAATTATACATCTGAGTAGGGTTAAAGGTCTTACTCAAGGACTCAGCAGGAGCAGCTTACTGGTCCTGGGATTCAGACTCACAATCTTCTGATCAGTAGTTTAACATTTTAACTTTATACTGTATAACTTTATACTAGTAAGTAAAGTAAACTGACTATATGTAAGGTATACAGTGTGCAATCTAAAATCTTTGTGTTACTTTATTGCTGCTGGATATCTGGAATTTCCTTCGGGATCAATAAAGTATCTATCTATCTATCTATCTATCTATCTATCTATCTATCTATCTATCTATCTATCTATCTATCTATCTATCTATCTATCTATCCATTCACACACACACACACAGAGAGAGAGAGAATGAGAGTGTGAGTAAAACCCAGCCATGCTGTTCCTCAGGTGCTCACATCCCTCTGTGTTTGTGTTGACTGACTGATTCAGCTGAGAAGCAGTTTGCTTTTTAAAAAGACAATGTTTGTCTATCAGTCCGGAAGATTACACACACACACACACACACACACACACACACACACAAACACCCAAGCTGAACAATTCCCACTTACACAGCAGCTTTAACACACTTCACAGCTGTGATGTTATGGAGGAGGAGGAGGAGGCAGTGTGATGGAGGAGGAAGCAGTGTGATGGAGGAGGAGGAGGAGGAAGCAGTGTGATGGAGGAGGAAGCAGTGTGATGGAGTAGGAGGAGGAGGAAGCAGTGTGATGGAGGAGGAAGCAGTGTGATGGAGTAGGAAGCGGTGTGATGGAGGAGGAGGAGGCTGTGTGATGGAGGAGGAGGAGGCAGTGTGATGGAGTAGGAGGAGGAGGAGGAGGAGGCAGTGTGATGGAGGAGGAGGAAGCAGTGTGATAGATTAGGAAGCAGTGTGATGGAGTAGGAGGAAGCAGTGTGATGGAGGAGGAAGCAGTGTGATAGATTAGGAAGCAGTGTGATGGAGTAGGAGGAAGCAGTGTGATGGAGTAGGAAGCAGTGTGATGGAGGAGGAGGAGGA